>NW_027202575.1:0-202368 GCF_024711535.1 Dipodomys merriami | reverse complement strand
TGTGTGTGTGTGTGTGTGTGTGTGTGTGTGTGTGTGTGTGTGTGTGTGTGTGTATGTGTGTGTGTGTATGTGTGTGTGTGTGAACACAAGGCCTAGGCTCTATCCTTGAGTTTTCTTGCTCAAGTCTAGCGCTCTGCCACTTGAGCCACAGCCCCACTTGCTTTTCTATAGTTAAATGTAGGTAAGAGTCTCAAGGACTTCGATGTCCAGGGTGGCTTTGAAGCATGATGGGGGCCCCAGGGAAGCAAGAGTAAACCCAACTCGCAGGTACCATCCCTATGGTGGGATACTCCTGCCCCCTGGTGGCCAAACACGGGACATTGCCCCTCCCGTCTTCCTCCCCCCCTCCCCTGCCATCATCCTCTACAGTTCAATTTGGGAAAGTGACCCAGGCCAAGCTGATTTTGCTCACCCTGAGTGCTGATGCCAGAGCAGGTCTGTTCCAACCTAGACCAAGAGAGCTCCAGGAGGCCTGGCTCTGAGGGGCACAAGGAAGGGAGAGGTCAGCTCCAGGCCAAGCTAAGAGCCTTTGCCCATGGACACCCCTACTTGGCCTTTCTGATCACTGTAAGGCCTGTCAAAGTACAATCCCAAAAAACAAAATTGGAGCTGTGTCTCAAAATGGTCGAGCTTTAGCATTGAAACAAAGAGCTCAGAGACTAGACCCCAAGCTTTGAGTTCAAGACCCCCAGCTGACCCTCCTCCATAAAACACCGGTTAGCTAAATGTGAACTAATAGGATTTGTGAAGTATTTCTGAAGAACGGTGATACTGAAGAAAGCACACTAATTCTAATGACAGCTGAACTTGTGACATACAGCTATGTGCTGATACCTTCACGGGGAGCTGTTTGCTGGGTCCTTCCCACCTGGGGGTTTTGTGCTGTTTGCTGAGTCATCACAAAGGGTGCTATGTTCTGAGTCCCTAAGAAAGTTGAGCTGTTCTGGGTTTTCCAAAGGGTACTGTGTGCAGAGTCCATTACACAATGTACTGTATGCTGAGTCCTTCAAAAAGTGTGGTGTGTTAATTCATCCCAAAGGGTGCTGCTATGTGCTGAACCCTTGGGAAGAGAGGGATGAGGTGAGATTTTTGAGTGCTGTGTGCCGAGTCCTTTACAGAGGGTGCTCTGTACTGTCCTTCAAATGGTGCTGTGTTCTGAGACCTTCCACAATGTGATTGTGCTGAGTCCTTCAAAATTGTGCTATATGCTGAGTTTTTCAAAGGGTGCTGTGCACTGAGTGTTTCACACAGTGTGCTACATACTCAGCCCTTCAAAGGGTGCTGTGTGTGGAGTCTTAACCCAGTGTGCTATGTAATGAGTACCTGGGAAAGAGTGCTACAGGCTGAGTTTTTCAAAACATGTCATGCACTTAGTCCTTTACATTGCAGGCTATGGTCTCCCTCCTTCAAATAGTGCTGTGTGCTGAGTTCTCTAAACAGGGTACTATCTGCTGAGACCTTCAATGTTAACTGTGTGCTGAGTCCTTTACACAGGGTGCTTTGTGCTGTTTTTGGAAGTGGGCTGTGTATTGCGTCATTCAAAAGGGTGCTATGTTCTGAGTCCTTAAGTGGTAGTTATCCCAACAATCAGAGGCACACAAACACAATCAAACACACACACACACACACACACACACACACACACACACACAAGGGTCACCATGCACTTGCTTGGTGTGTGGAGTAGAGGGAGTGGGGCTGAGGGGAGACTAGTTTTCCCCGGGCAGGTACTGGGGTTGGTGGGGAGTGCTATGCTGAAGTGAGATTGCAATTGCCATGGCTTGGAAGCTTCCATGGACTGGAAGCACCAGGGCCCAGTCAGGGCTGCCATTGTAGTCGGGGTGAGGGGGCGAACCCAGGGGAGGGCTGCCCAGGGGCACACTGCAATGGCAGCCAAGGCCAGGGCCCTGTGAGGGTGGGCGCACATGCACGGGCGGGGGTGGGGCAGCCTAGGAGACGAGTGGAGGGCAGAGAGTGAGGTTAGAGAGAAGAGCAAGCACATGCAGGAGGGGAAGCAGCTTCAGTGGCTGGAGGCCACTTAGATCATAGTGCGGGTCCTGGCAAGGAGCAGAGAGCATGCGGAGCCAGCACAGCAGGCATATTGCCGAGCAGCCCCATGGAGGCGAGGCGTCCATGGCATCAATGAGTCTGATATCCTGGCTGGGGGAGCAAGGTGGCAGTGGCTGAGGTGCAGCAGTGGAGAAGGTGGCTGCTGAGATGGGGCGGGGGTGAAAGCAGAGGCCCCTGGGGAGGAGGCTGCTGAGGTGATGGCAGAGGCTACTGAGGAATGGGCAGTATCAGCAGCTGAGGAGGAGGAGCAGAGGAAGCTCACAGCCTTCCCAGGCACCGACAGACGCCCCTGCCCCCTCCCAGCAGTGCCGCATTTAACACATGGTGCTGCCAGCTCAGATCCTTGGTGCTTCTCTCAGTTGTCTGGCAGAGATGGCGCAGCCCTAACCTGCTTGTGGCCCGAACCTGACCCCGCCCCAGGTCCTCAGACTCCAGGGCCCTCAAACACCAGGAGCAACTGCCTATAGCTTCTCCCCAGCAGCACACATAAGTGACTGTCCCTTGGGCCCACACCCCATGACCCCTGTACCTCGTGACTTCCTGTCACTCCCCCAGTGGACCCAGACCCGCGCCTCCTGCCTCCCCTCTCCTGTCCCACCTGCACCTCCCTCATGCCCCACAGTCCGCCCTGGCTCTGCCACAAATGAGACCCAGTTGCTGAGGTGGGGTGTTGACCCTGGGATCCCATTCCCATCCCTAGTGGCCAGTGTCCCCAGGAAAAGAGAAGATGAAGAAATGGGTGAGGAGGGGACACCCCAGAGCCTCTGGCCTGGAGCAGTGGGAGCCACACAGCCGCATATCTGCACCCTTCCTCTCGCTGGTGAGAACCTGATGGCTTTAGTCAGAGGTGGGTAGCAGCACCTCTCAGGTCTTTTCCTTTTTTTCTGGGGGCAGAGGGTGTTGGATGCAGAAGATAGGCCCCCTTATTGTTGTGGGAGCCCTTGTCTGTCTTCTGTGCTCAGTCACACCTTCACCTGAGGAGGTCCCAGAAGAGCCCAGTAGGGAGGTGAGGGCACTAGGGGTCAGATGGGAGGTGAATATTTGGGAGGTGTGTTCCTCCAGCACACATACACCTGTCCTGTCCCCCTCCCACCCCAGCTGTTAACAGTTTTCCCAGAGTTATCATATTTCCCAGCTCTGCCAGCTCTGCTAGTGCTCCTGGTACATTTGGTCTCCTCATCCTCCTCAAGAATCCACCAAGTCACCCAGAAGCATCTAGGCTGGAAGTAGGGAGTCCATCCATGTATATAGCCTTTAGGACTCCATCAAATTCCCCAACACTGCCCCCACCCTGGGTCAGACACCCCTCTAGACCCACTATGACCTCCTTCTTTGTTTTCTCTCTTGGCTCTGAGGAGCCACCTGTCTCAGGACTCCTTCACCCAAGAGTCCTAGCATAGGGTTTTAGTGAATGGGGACTCAAGGCTGGTTGTTCCCAATGGGAGGGGTCTGTCCCTGGCGAAAGGGAGAGGCAGGGGGGTTCTGTGTTATTAGAGCAATGTTCTCCTTGGTAGGATCCCCTGGTTCTGACCAGGGAATCCCCATGCTCGAGCTTCTACATTTCCCAGATGAGGAACCAACTAACTCAGGAGAGACAATGCGCTGAGTCTGTGTGTGCAAGAGAGAGAGAGAGAGAGACAGAGACAGAGACAGAGACAGAGACAGAGACAGAGACAGAGACAGAGAGACAGAGAGAGACAGAGACAGAGAGGGAGATAGAGAGGGAGAGAGAGAGAGAGAGAGCGATCATCTTTCTCCTTTTACAGACTGACTGTGAATGATCAGGTGGTAAATTGCAAGTGCTGCATGAATGAGTCTTCTGTCACTGGTTTGTATTTGTGTGTGTGTGTGTGTGTGTGTGTGTGTGTGTGTGTGTGTGTGTGTGTGTGTGTGTGTGTGTGTGAATGTGTGTGTGTTGGGAGTGTAGGGAGATGAGAACAATGAAAATATACATTAGTCACCGTGCCTAAAAAGAGCAAAAGCATTTTATTTTTGTGTATGTGTATTTGTTGTTCTTTTTTCATGAATGCCCAATACAAGCCCAGCCACAATTTCTGTTTTCTCCTTCATCATTTCACGGCATCTTTGGAGAAGGTTTCGGTAGATTTCCTTTCCACTTCTTTCCACCTCCCTCTTCCCCTTTCCTGTAGCCAACTGTAGCTGTTGGGCCTGTCTAGGTCTCTACTCGGAGGCCTGTGGGAAGCGCAGACCAGAGTGGACACCTGTCCTTCTTTCTTCAGCCAGAAGGCTCATGCGTGTAACCACAGCCACACTCTTCCACCCAGACACTCTGCTCTCGTGTGTATAGTTGGAACTAATTCAAGGCTTGGGAATGTGTCTGCCAAACATAATTTGGGAATGAGATGTGGGGGAGGAGGGCAGGGGCTGTGAAGCTAGGAGGGTCTGGGATGTACTGAACGGTGTGATATGGCTGATGGCTCACCACGACGAAGGATGAGAGGGCAACCTTACCCAGGACATTGATGTGTGTGTGGGCATCTGGGCAGAGAGCTACAGGCCCCCACTGATGGTGTGGATTCCCTTCCGTGTCAGTGCACTGTTGTGCAGTCCTCCCTGGAGTCCTGCAGACTCCAATCTCTGTCCTGCCTGGGCCGTTTCCAGCTGGGCAGTGGTATGCAAGTGTGTTCTCTCTGCTGGAGCCTGCTCAGTATCAGGACATGGCAGTTAGCTAGGGCTCTCTGAATGCCAGTTTCTGTAACCTGCTATAGGCTGTCTGGAAGGAAAAGAGTCCACTGACTTTGGAACCCTTTAAGTTTGATTGGGACAAGTGAAATGCCATCTTTTCCAAGGTTTTTACTTGAAGTTGGCAATTTCCACTAACACCTGGGATTATGGGTCAAATTAGACTGACCATTTCAGCTGCCAAACAATGATGTTCAAAGCAACACAGGTAGAGTTCCCTAGACAGATGGTCTCCTGCTACGAACATCATGCCCTGACTGCCTTTCTCCAGCAGCTACTGATTAGCCTCTGGCTCTGTCTAGGGTGGCCACCACAGTTGAGAATGTTGTGGGGAGCAGAGATTGTGACCTCGCCATCCCCAACCTGCCAGCTGTAAGCAGAGACGATTCCTATCACCTGTACTGGACTCTGGGAGATTCAGAGACCTGGGATGCCTCAAGGATCCTTTCTCTGCAACATGAAACTTGGGGGCCGGATATGGTGGACCATCCTGTCTGGCCCCAGGCGGTGGAGAGTATGCCCCTTCAGCCAGACGTTCAGCTCACGGCAACATTGTTCACACCTGAGTGGGGAATTGAGTGCCACAAAGCTGGTCAGCCTCTGGACAGAGATCTTTAAGATAGGCATCCCAGAGGCCCCAGAATCCAGCAAGTACATCGTGGCTCACGTCCTCGGAGCCAAAAGAGTTAAGTGCGGTGGCACCAGAAGGACAGGAAGAGGGAGTAGGGAGAACTGTGAGAGAGTTACATCAGGTTATGCCCACCCAAGATGCTTACCAGAATCAGATGGGACTTTTCTGTAGTATTGTCGTAGACAGATATTTATTTATCCAACAAAGAGTTACAGTGTGCGCCAAGCTCGGGGTGGGGGGGATAGGTCACAGATGATGAAAATTTCCAGTGCTGGTTCCACAACACATGAAGAAACCTTGGTTTGAGCTGGATGCCTGTGCATCATGCCTGTCATCCTAGCTACTTAGGAGGCTAAGATGGGAAGATCGAGGCTTAAGTTCTGAGCAGGAAAGCCTGTAAGACTCTTATCTCCAACTAACTACCAAAAAGAAAATGCCAGAAGTGGATGTGAGGGTCAAGCATAAGTCCACTGGTCTTAAGCACAAAGACTCAGGGGCAGCACCTAGGCTCTGAGTTCAAGGCCCAAGAGTCAGAGAAAGAAAGGAAAGAGAGAGGAGGATGTTGGGAGAAAAAGAAGAAAGGAAGGGAAGAAGGGAGCATGTGAGCCTTGGTTTGGATTCCCTGAATCAAGGGAGCCAACCATTCACAATATCTATGGGGACAGTTTCAGAGCTTAAAGACAGTATGTAGGACCAAGCCAATGACCCCTCAGCAACTTTATGACATCCAGGAACTTTGTGGTCACCGACTGCAGAGGGAAGCAGCCTCAGGTAGACTCTAAGGCTCAGGCTGTGTCACCAGTTTTCAAACATCCCCAGCCCCAATAAGTTTATTTTCTGGTCCAAGATCTAGGAAGGTTTTGGGGTGAGGGAGTGTCAAGGCGGGGGGAGTGGGCAAGGAAGATGAAGAAGGAGGATGATCCCAGGTCAGGTGTGTCAGGACATTGGTGCCGTGACCTCGCCTGACAACCTCGACCATCAGTGATAGAGCCTTCTACCCAAAAACATGGCTTTTAAAAGTCCTGCCACCTTGAGTTCACCATTGACCACCTGGCTGGCATCTGCCACAGGATGCCTGTGCAGTACATCCTTGGAGACATGAACATTCCAGGGCTCAATCTGAAGATGACACTGAGAAGACTGAGGCCTGGGTGACTTCATCTTGAGCTAGCGAGCATATTCTGAGGTATGAGTTATGCAGCTGACCATGAACCCGACCTGAGAATGAACAGAAGAAGCAATTCCCAGGGGACTAGGAACATAAACAATCCTTGGGAAAACCGCAGGCAGGCAGGTGCTGGAGTGCTTGGTGACGCTGCAGTCAGGCCACAGGTGGTGTTTGTTTAAAAAAGGAACTCTGCAGTTTAGCATGTATTCTCTTGAGACTCTTCTGTGGTGCAAGCCAACCAGTTTAAAGAACGTAGGCCCCCTTGATCTAACCAACAACTTGTTTCTGGTCCTTTCCCACTTTGTAGTGTGCCAATCATACTATAAAGTCGTTTTGTGATTTTCCTGGGGTTTGTAGTGATTTGTTACAAGAAATTATGATGTACGTGAAGCCCTACCTTCCCTAAAAAAGTGTATAAGAAGTGTTGTAACCATGGGCTTGGGGCCTCTCAGCATCATGGGCTGCTGCCATGTACACTGGGGGGACCAAGATCAAGCTTCCAATAAAGACTCTTTTGCTTTTACATGGTGACGGTCTCTGGTGGTCTTTTGGGTAAGGATTTCAGAGTTAGGTTTTACAACTACCCTGGTGTTCATTCCTCTACCAGAGACAGAGGTAAGTTTGCCAATGGCACAGGACAGACAGGAAATGAGGGCGGGAGTCGGGACCCATGTAGCCCCGAGATTTCCTCTAGGGGGCACTAAGACCTCTTGACTGCCATTCTCAGAGGCAGAGGTGGGTCTCTCTTCTGGCTCAGCCTTTAGTCTAGATGGCAGATCTGGCATTTAGAGAGGGCCAACTGAAGGTGGGGCAGGCTTGAGTAGAGGCTGGTGGGAAAACCAGAGACCCTGGGCTCTGAGCAGGGTTGTTATTGAGAATACTCACAACCCAGGAACATTGCTGGGATGGATCAGCCCTTTTCTCCTTCCCGAGAGAGAGGGACATAGAGCCCTCCCATCTGCTTCCCTTGGCTGCGAAATCCTTTTATTCCCACATCCTGTGGTTGGATAACTAGACCTCACCTCACTGCTCAGTGTCAATGCAGGACAGTGAGAGATCCTGAGTCTCTGATAGGTCAGGGATCCTCAGTATGAGATTGTACTTGAACGTCCTAACTTGGTGCATGGTCAGTCCCATCTAAGACTGCCATGATGTAGGACATAGAATCTAGAGAATCAGAGCAGGATTGGGTCTGTTCTGGGAGTCTTGAGTATATGTGTGAGCTTTGAGCTCTGCTGTGCCCATCTGCTTCCTTTTCTTCGGTGGGTCTTTGCTACAAAAAGCTTGAAACTAGAGACTGGGTCCTATCCCTTGTCTTTAATGCTAAAAGCTAGCAGTCTACATTTGAGCCACAGCTCCACTTACAACTTTTTTGGGTGTTTAATTGGACATAAAGAATTCTCATGGATTTTGCAGCGAAGGGTTGCATCCAACTGCAGTCCTCAGATCTCAGTCTCCTGAAGAGATAGGATGAAAGGCATGGAAAAGTATCTTTGGCTGGCTGCCAGTAACTCATGGCTGTCATCCTAGTTACTCAGGACCTGAGATCTGAGGATCACGGTTTAAAGCCAGCTTGGGCAGAAAAGTTCTGCAAGACTTGATGTCCAATGGACCACCAGAGAATAGGCACTGTTGCTCAAGTGGGAGAGTGCTCACCTTCAGCTGAAAAACTGAGGGACAGTGCCCTGGCCCAGAGTTCAAATCCCATGATCAACAACAACAAAAAAGAAGTGACTAAGTTTTCCGCATAGCAGTGTGTACAGTAGGAAATGCCATACTGGGCTATGAGACATTGGAGGTATGTGAGAAGCTTAATGTTTTGTCTACAGTGGGTCTGAAGTTGGGAGTGCCACATTCTCGGGGGTGGGATGTGATCCTAATGGAAGGAATTCATGGTTCTCTTCTCAGAGACTACTTAAGCTTTAGGCTGTGTGTGTGTGTGTGTCTGTGTCTGTGTCTGTGTCTGTATGTGTGTTTGGAGGTAGAACTGGGCCTTGAACTCAGGGCCTAGGTGCTGTTCCTGAGCTATTGTGCTCAAAGCTAGTGCTCTGACACTTGAGTCACAGCTCCACCTCTGGCTATTTGGTGGTTCACTGTAGATAGGAGCCACACAGACATTCCTGCATGGGCAGGCTTTGAACCGTGATCCTCAGATCTCAGCCTCCTGAGTAGCTAGGATGACAGACATGAGCCACCCGTGCCGGCTTTGTGTGTATGTGTGTGTGTGTGTGTGTGTGTGTGTGTGTTTGTGTGTGTGTGTGTGTGTGTGTGTGTGTGTGTGTGTGTGTGTGTGTGTGTGTAGAAGTAGGTTGTAACACGGAGTGCTGGACCCTTTGGTAACTTATAAATGCTATCTTTGGGGGATGCATGGGCCGAGGTTTAGGGGCCTGGAAGGGTGGAAAACTAGAAGGGAACTCAGCACAATTAAATTATAAGACCAAAGGATCTGTGTTCCCTGGAGATGTCTACTCCCTTAGGCCTGGTTGGTGGCAAAGAGAGCTTAGGAGGACCTGGGGGTGGGGCCCACAGAGGGTGACTCCCCAGGGGGACAGACAGCATAGCCAGCCCTTAGTAAGGATGTGAGCCCTGTTAGTATGGAGTGCACTGGTATGGGTCAGAGTCTGGGTCTTCTCATAATGACGATTCATGGGTGAAGCCAACCCTATTTTAAATCTTGACCTGTAATCTTCAGATTTCAGTATCCTGAGTAGCTAGAATTACATGCATGAGCCTCTGGCACAAGGCCTCTGATTTTTTTTTTTGGTATATTAGGGTTTGTACTCAATGCCTTAGGCTTGCCAGTCAGGTCTTCTACCATGTGAGGTAAGCCTTTATGTCTTGGACATTTCTGAAATAGATAATATATGCTCAGGCTGGGTTGGATCGCAGCCCTCCTATCTGTGACAGGCATGTGCCAGCAGGTCTGGTCCTCTTTAGTTGGAATGCTAGACATGTAGCGCCACGCTCAGTCATTGGTTTAGATGTATTGTCCCAAACTCAGTCCATGGCAGCCGATTCTTGACCTAAGGTGAAGCTCTGGGTTGGGCCTCGACCATTGGTCCTCAGTCTCCTTCTGAGACAGTTGTGAGGAAACAAGGAATTAATACAGAGGGATCTCTGGGGCAGAGCCAGGCATAGAGGGAGAGGCTGTCAGATATGGTTCTTCACAATTCTGTGAGCATATGACAGGAAGATTCCCAGAAAGTGCTCAGATGGGGCCTGTTATTTATCGTGCAACTAGTACGGGATTATGAAACAAAACATGGCTCTCTTTCATCCTTACCCTATCACGATGAGGAAGGGGATCCTTCACTGTGCTCAGTTTTGCAGCTGGGGAAAACGAGGCATGGAGACGCTAAGTGACCTACTCATGACCCCCAGCTGACAGCAAGCTCGGCCTGACTTCTCTGCCATGTTCCCTAGGACAGTGGGTGTTATTCAGTCCACTACTTGTGGTGGCAAGTCCACTTCTTGTCAGTTGTGAGGCTTGAACTCTGGACCTGGGCACAGTCCCCGAGCTCTTCAGATAAAGGCTAGCCTCTACCATTTAAGCCACAGCATCACATCCAATTTTCTGGTGGTTCTTTGAAGATAAGAGTCTCACAGACGTTCCTGCCTGGGCTGGCTATGAACCATGATCCTCATATTTCAGCCTCCTGTGTAGTTAGCATTATAGTCCTGTGCCACCGACACCTGGCTAAAGTGTAATTCGGATTTTCTTTCTTTCTTTCTTTCTTTCTTTCTTTCTTTCTTTCTTTCTTTCTTTCTTTCTTTCTTTCTTTCTTTCTTTCTTTCTTTCTTTCTATCTCTTTCTTTCTTTCTTCCTTCCTTTCTTTCTTTCTTGTTTCTTTCTTTCTTTCTTTCTTTCTTTCTTTCTTTCTTTCTTTCTTTCTTTCTTTCTTTCTTTCTTTCTTTCTATCTCTCACACATTTTCTGACTCTCTGTCTCTGTCTCTGTCTCTCTCCCTACCTATCTCTCTCACATAGGAACTGGTTGAATGGGTGCTGGAGGAGGTGGCCCAGGGTCCCCATGTGGCTGGACTCAAGGTGGTCCTCCCATTCTGGAGGTTGGCTGTAGGTCAGGAGCTGTCTCCTCAGCCTATTGAACTACCTCCCTGAAGTAAGCCCCACCGTGCCCGGGTTAGACTGTGTCGGATATTCATCGTCTGTCTCTCCCGTGAGTCCTTCCCCACTACCCTCTGCTAAGACAGTTAAAGGAAAGTGGATACGGAGGCATCACATTGTCCTCCCACCCAGCACGATCCAGGGCCTCTGATCCTCACCACTGCTTATCTCGCCAGATCCTGGTTATAAGAAAATGAATCCACTTTATGTCTACTTCACTTTGCTGGAGTGTGTTATTTTGGGGTGGAGGGGCAGTATGCAGAGGAAAGACCCTAGGCCTGACACCTCTTGGGGGACATTTGTTCTTGTGACAGAGCCAAGTCATTGCTGTCAATAAGGAGGAAGCTGCCATCAGACTGACCTGGAACAATGCTCACAGGTAGGTAGGCTGTTGAAGTATAAAACGCACCCATGTCAGCTTCCCACTCATAACAAAGGGGGTGCAATGTGGGTGGCCCAGAACTGGCCCTAGGGGAATATAAATGGATGGTGGCAGTCAGGTGCTGGTGGCTCCCACCTGTCATCCTGGTTATTCAGAGGCTGAGGTCTGATGGTTGTGACTCAGGACCAGCCTGGGCAGAAGAGTCTGTCAGATTCTTATGTCCCATTAAAAACCTCCCCCCATACACAAAAAAGCCAGATGTGGTGCTGTGGCTCAAGTGGTAGATCCTCAGCCTTGAGAAAAAGAAACTCAGGGATGACACTCAGGTCCTGAATCCAAGACCTAGGACTCACAGAAATAAAATAGAATAAATGAATAGTGGGCACGTGTTATCTTACTACCAAGAAGGATGGATTCAGTCTTCTCTCTGGTACTTGTAGCCAAAGATAAGAGGCTTCTTTTGATGTTCCTCTAAACCTCTCCTTCTCTCCATTATCTCTCCAGGCTTCAGTTGCAGGATAAAATTCAGATCATTCCACTCGATGTGACCTTACGTACTCTCCCTACCCACCTTCCTTGGGGTGGGGATCCAGGATGGACTCACCAATTGGAGGATGAGGCACCACAGAGATGGGGGTAGGTATCCCTGAAACAAACCCTCTCTCTCTCTCTCTCTCTCTCTCTCTCTCTCTCTCTCTCTCTCTCTCTCTCTCTCTCTCTCTCTCTCTCTCTCTCTCTCTCTCACACACACACACACACACACACACACACAGACACTCACCTATGCCAATTCAATTCAAAGTAGCCTTTTCCAAAGAGACTTTATCTCCTTGGATTAACTGATCTAGGAGACAAACTTGAACCCCTGAAATTGACTATTTTAACTGGGGCTTGCTAGTTGACACGAGATAAACAGAAACTCAAAAGAAAGGCTCTGGTGCCCATCACCTCTGGCTCAGGCTCAAGCCTGACATCCTGGTGACTTGGGAGGCAGAGATCTGAGGATCAAAGATCAAAGCCAGACATAAGCTAGAAAGCCAGAGAGACATTTCTCTCCATGGAAGCACCAAGAAGCCAGATGTGGAGCTGTGGCTCAAGTGGTAGAGCAGCAGCCTTGAGCACGAAAACTCAGAGAGAGAGAGAGAGTTCCCAGATCCTGAGTTCAAGCCCACACAAAAATATGGCCCCATCTTGTTCCCCCATACTGCCTGGGCCTCGAGTGACCTCTCATGTAGTATGGCACAGCAGCGGTCCCAGGGTAGTGTATGAGAGCCTTCAAAAAGTGGGTGGTGGAAGCCAGACCTTCTCCTTCATGCACACCGGCCAGAAGGCAGAGCGTGACAAGGCCAGCAGCCTGCAGAATGAAGATCCCTCTCTGCCAGGACAATTGCAGTGGGCTTCTTAGAAGTAGGACTTGAAAGGGGATCTTACTTAACAAGGAGGAGCAGACAGGAAGCACAGAGTGCAAAGAAACTGTAGATATAGGACAACATAGCTGAGCATGATCATTTCCAGCCATGGCTGCTGATGAGAAACTCAGTACAGATGTGCAAGACTGCCCCGAGACAGGGTCAAGGAGTCACAGGAAAACAGCTATCCAAGGTTGGAATTGTGTCTTAGCAGTATTGGGCTCGCTAAGCACACAGGAAACCCTTGATTCCATTCCTATGTCCCACATACACAGAAAAAAAGTCGGAAGTGGCACCTTGCCTCAGGTGGAAGAGCGCTCACCTCCAGGAAAAGAAGCTCCAACACAGCACTCAGGCCCCGAGATCAAGCCCCAGGACTGTCAACATAAAACAGCTCTCAAAGTGACCTTGGTGATGGGTGGATGGCTATGCCCTGTAATTCTTAATAGATCCATCCATGCTTTGTGTCTCCTTCATTGACAAGGGAACTGGACACTCCTTCTGCCCTGAACACCTGGACCAGGTTATCAGCAACCCTCCCAACATATTCCACCAGGACATGAAGCAGCTGGCCCAAGAAATACTCAGGTCACTGTTGGGTGGGGCAGGGGGATACAGGCAGGCCCCAGAGTCCTAGTGGGTCTGATCTGCTCCAGATGACCAGGCCATCCACAGGAGGCACATGGGAATTAGAGAGGGGTAGAGATGTGGAGGGGACCCTTTAATGCATATGTCCCTACCCAGATTCCAAGCTTCCCTTTGCTGTCCCTGAGGATGGTAGAGGAGTATCTCGGTGGTTGTGTCTAGAGGAGGACTAGGAGGAAATTCTAAAGAATGAGACACCATAAGCCCTGGGCTGGTGTCTCACACCTGTCATCCTGGCTATTTGGGAGACTGAGATCCAGAGGATCCCGTTTCCCAGCCCAGGCAGGAAAGTCCCATGAGAGTCTCATCTCCAGTCTCCAACTGGAAGTGTTTCCATGGCTCAAATGGTAGAGCACTGGCCTTGAGTAAAAATCATCATTGAAGACAGTATCCAAGTCTTGAGTTCAAGCCCCTTAACAGCAAAAAAAAAAAAAAAAACCAGAAAGACACCCCTTGCCTGTAAGAGATGGTGAAGGAGTGGGGGTGCTGTGGTTGGGAGAACAGGTGCTGGCCTCAATGTACAGAAATTTCTAAGATCTCCCCTGTTTTGCCCGAGTGTAAAATCACAGAAGGGTGGGCATTGCCTTACCAAGAACTCCAGAGGTTGTGGCCTGTCTTAGGCAGGGAGTGGAGTGAATGTGAGCAGGGATGGGAGGGTAGTGTCAATTTTATTCTCTCCATCCATGGAAGTATGGTTTTGGGTGCTGGTGTCAAAGTCTGAAGCGAAGGATTGCATGTGACTTGTAGCCTGACAAGTTGGGTTTCCCCTGGGTATAAGAAGGTAACTGAAGCCAGGTGCTGCCATTGGCTCACAACTGTAATCCTAGCTACTCAGGAGACTGAGATCTGAGGATTGCGGATCAAAGCCAGCTTAGGGTGGCTTTGAACCACCAGATAACCGGAAGTGGTGCTATGGCTCTAGTGGTAGAGCACGCACCTTTAGCTGAAGAGCTAAAGGACTGTGTGAAGGCCCAAAGTTCAAACCCCATGACCAACAACCAAAAATAAGGTAGCTGAATTTTCTGCATAGCATTGTGTACAGTAGGAAATGCCATGCTATGTTATGAGCCATTTCAGAGATACTCAGAATTTTGTCTACAGTTGGTCTGAGGATCGTAGTGCTATCTTCTCAGGGATTGAGATGTTCAGGTGCTCAGGGACTGTTGAGGCCTTGGGCTACTCCTGTGTGTGTGTGTGTGTGTGTGTGTGTGTGTGTGTGTGTGTGTGTGTGTGTGCGTGTGTCTGTGTCTGTGTCTGTGTGTCTGTGTGTCTGTGTGTATTTTTCCCTCATCTTTCTCTGTCCCCTTCCTGGGCGCCTGTCTGCCTCTTCCTGATTTCAGAGGGAGCCCCTCCTCCATGGCACCCTGCCTTTAGCCCCCTATCTGGGTCTACAATGAGTCCTAAATTGGCAAAGACCTGTATATTCTAGCTTTTTGTTGGGGCCCAAGTCTGGCTGTCCATAACTTTGGCCGCCTCCAGAGGATTCTGGATCAGCATGGCCAGCTGGCATAGGTTCTCCCCTGCCCCTGGAGGGGAGGGGCTCAGTCATGCCATGTCCTTTCCTTTTCCTCAGCTGAGCCTCTGGATGCATGTCCATCTTAGCAGGCTGGCAGTGGAGTGGGGGAAGGGTGATTGCCAATGGCTCTGGCCAACTTCAGCCTGATAGCTGACTGAAGGCTGCCCAAACAAGGAGGATCTGGGGCTGCATGGAAGGTAAGGCCAAGTTGTCCTGGAAGTATCCATTGGTGTCTAGGAAATGTAAATGTAACTTATCACAGGAAAGTCTATCTTCCCCCACCCAGCTGGGTCTCTCAGGTCCTTCTAAACAATTCCGGATAACCATAATACAGAGGCACAGACTAGATTCCAGGGTCAGGGTAGAGGGGGTGAGAGACTGGGATGGCCAGTACCTCAATGTTCTGGGACATTAGCCTTGACCTGGTTATATCCCCCTTTTGTAAGTTCAATTCTTAGCCCAGTGCTAGCCACACATCGGCTACTTGTGGCAGTTCTGTGGAAGTAGCAGGAATGGAAGTGAGATCTAGGATGACCGAAATCTGGATTTATGGCCTGTGGGGTTGGGGATGGCAAAGAGTTTCTATTTAACAAAAAATCTCAGAGGGCTGGGAAGGTGTCTCAGTGGTAGAGCACTTGCCTTGCATGCCTGAGGCCCTGGGTTCGATTCCTCAGCACCACATAAGCAAAAAGGAAAAAGCCAGAAATGACGCTGTGGCTCAAGTGGTAGAGGGCTAGCCTTGAGCTGAAGAGCTGAGGGACAGTGCCCAGACCCAGAGTTCAGGCCCCATGACTGGACCCCCCCCCAAAAAAAAAAAAACCAAAATCTCAGAGCTGGAACTCAGGGCCTAGGCACTGTTCCTGAGCTAACACTCTACCACTTGAATGACAGCTCACCTTTCATCTTTTTTAGGACTTTTTTGCCTGGGCTGGCTTCAAGCTGCCATCCTAAGAGCTCAGCCTATTGAGTAGCTGGATAGCTGTATGAGACATTGGCACCTGCTAAAGGTGTTACTCTGTGTGTGTGCGTGCGTGTGTGTGTATGTGTGTGTGTGTGTGTGTGTGTGTGTGTGTGTGTGTGTGTGTGTGTGTGTGTGTGTGTGTACCGGGGCTTGAACTCAGAGCCTAGGTGCTATCCTTTAGCTTGTTTGCACAAGGTTGGTGCTGTACCATGTGAACTAGTGTAGATCGGCTTCCCAGCTTTTTGATGATTCATTGGAGATAAGAGTGTACCCAGGCTAACTTTGAATCTTGATTGATCCTCAGGTGTCAGCCTTGAGTAGCTAGGATTATAGGCATGAGCCACTGGCACCCAGCTGCAAGGAAGTCTTTTCATATGCTCTTCTGTTCTAACAGCTGTCTACTTGCCTTGGCCTAGAACTTTGACCTCTACATCAGCTCCTAGCAACCCCTGACTGTGTGGAGAACCTAAAGCTCAAACCTGATCCCATTTCTTTGTCCTCAGGGGAGGGTATGTTTTGTCTGAAGCCTGGGTTGCAGGGGTAGCTGTACATGGGTGCTTGGCTGGGACAGACAAGTACTCTGTTTTATCCAAGAAGGAAAGTGTGGCCGGTTAGATACTAACAGCTCATTCTCTCATATTCCTATCTCCTCAGAGGCTGAGATATGAGGATTGCCATTCAGTGGCAGCCCAGCTAGAAAAGTCTATGAGACTCTCTTCTGCAAATAATCACAGAAAGCTGGAAGAAAAGCTGTGGCTCAAGTGGTAGAGTGCTAGCCCTCAATGAAAAAACTCAGGGACAGAGCCCGAGCCCTGAGTTAAAACCCTGTACCAAAATGTGCACACACACATGCATGCGCGCGCGCATGCACACACACACACACACACACACACACACACACACACACACACACACACACACACACACAGAGGTGTTAATGATGAGCTGAGGTAGAACTGTGGTCAGTCCTGAGGCATAATCATAGTAAACTCTCAAGGCAGATCAAGTTGTTTCTCCCTAAGTCCTTCTTGGGCTGAGGGGTCTGGGTTATGGCAGTAAGTTCCATGGGACCTGCCCCTCCATCCATGCATGGGGCCACAGGACCAACGGAAGGACACTATGGATGCTCCTTTGTAGTTGGCCCACGATTGCAGACCTTCATCTGCCCCCGAGCACTGGTGAGGAAAGCAGGGCTCCAAGCCCTGGGACTCCAGGGGTAGTGACTGCTACAAGCAGCAGCCAGCCACCTGTGGATTCCTGAGCCTACAAGTCTTTCATGAGCCCAACTCAACACCCGTCAAAGTTGTGTCTGACAGATTCGGACTTTTGTGATACTTGCGTGGGTGGGCATTACCTGCTGTGCCATCTTGCCGCTCCTGCCCCTGTTGGCCCAGAACCCTGGTATGAGATGTCGATTTCCTGCTCAGATCCACACTGCACCTTTGACAGATGCCATTCTGATGACTCGACTGAAGACCTCCGTGCCCCAAGGCTTGACCTTTCTCTGATACTGTGGCCTATTCTGTAGGAAAAGACCTCCAAAGAGGCTGCTCTGAAGACTGGTAGGACACCTAGACATTGGGAGACCCTCAGGGGCACACTGGAAAGTACTCTGCCACAGAGTGAAGTCCAAGCAGGCCAGGTGCTGTTCATGGGGCTTGAACTCTGGGCCTGGGCGCTGTCCACCAGCTCTTCAGCTTACCACTTGAGCCACAGCGCCACTTCCAGTTTTTGGGAGGTTCCTTGGAGATCAGAGTCTACTGGACTTTCTGGCCTGGGCTGGCTTTGAACCGCGATCCTCAGGTCTCAGCCTCCTGAGGAGCTTGGAGGACAGGTGTGAGCCACCGGTGCTAGGCTGATCTGAAGTTTCACTACAGTGGACTAGGAGCTCCTGAAAGCTTTTCTTTATTTTTTTAGGTCTGGGATTTGTCTCTTAATTTTTCCCTCAATGCTGGGACTCTATCACTTGAGCTACAGCTCCATTTCTGGCTTTTGGTAGTTCATCGGCAAGAAGAGTCTTAGTAACTTTCCTCCCTCTGATCTCTGTCTCCTGAGTAGCTAGTATTTACAGGGGTTGTGCCACTAGTGGCATTAGGCTAGAAGCTTTTCTTTTTTTGAGTGGGGGGAGTCCAGTCGTTGGGCCTGAACTCTGGGCCTGGGTGCTGTCCCTCAGCTCTTCAGCTCAAAGCTAGAGCTCTACCACGTGAGCCACAGCACTACTTCCAGCCTTTTTCTTTTTTGCTTATGTGGTACTGAGGAATCAAACCCAGAGCCTCAGGCATGCAAGGCAACCACTCTACCACTGGGACAACTTCCCAGTCCCTAGAAGCTTTTCTTAAGCAAATGTTCTTCCCTGCATTTGCCTTGACTCCTCCATGCAAAGGAGGCCTGAGGGTCAGGAGCTATGAAAAATAGGCTGCCAGCTACAGGAAATGGCTGGGGTCCATGGTGAAAAGACAAGCTAATCTTCCCCCTGGACCCCATTCTTGGATCCCAACCTCTGCTCTACATGTGACTCAAGTACAAACCTTGACACAGCCTTGAATGGCCTACCAGACTTGTCTGAAGCCACAAAACCTTCATTCCACCCACACCACCTGCTCTTAACCACACCTCAGGACTGTTGCCCATGCTGGACCTTCTGCCTGCGGCTCTCTGTCCTCTTTCACATCTTAGAACTCCTGTGGAATTTTGGCACTGGTTATATCACCTCGTGGAGCAATCTCCCTCTCTTTTTTTTTTTAGTATTAAGTTTCTAGAGATGGAACTTGTGTAGGCTGACTGGCAAATGCTCTATCTTGATGTGTGTGTGTGTGTGTTTGTGTGTGTGTGTGTGTGTGTGTGTGTGTGTGTGTGTGTGTGTGTGTGTGTGTGCATGTGTGTGCCTGGATGCTATTCTATCCCTGAGCCTTTGTGCTCAAGGCTAGCGCTCTACTTGAACCACAAGCTCTACTTCTGGATTTTGGGGTATTTAATTGGAGGAAAGTGTCTCATATAGACTTGGTTGCTTGCAATTGTCATCCTCAAATCTCAGCCTCCTAAGTAGCTAAGATTGCAGGGGTGAGCCCCCAGCACCTGCCCTCTACCCTACCTCTTACCTATAACATCGGACCTCCTCTGAGTCCCAGAACAATATATTTCACCAAGCTGACTTTTGTTTTGCCAGTCTTGGGGCTTGAACTCAGGGTGTGGACATGTTCCTGAGCTTATTTTGCTCAAGGCTAGCACACTACCACTTAAGCCCTAGTGCCACTTTTGGCTTTTTCTGTTTCTGTGGTACTGAGGAATAGAACCCAAGGCTTCATGCATGCGTGCTAAGTAAGCACTCTACCACTAAGCCACATACACAACCCACAACCCAAGGCTCACTTCTCATGGGAGTTATGAGGGTGGGGTTTATTAACTTATCCCTTTCATTGTAGAAATCGCTGACTATTTCATATCTTTGCCAATTTGGGACCAGCCTGTGACTTGGCAATGAGGAATGATAAATGAGTGATAGCCACCAGGCCTCAGACGTCTAGGCTCACATCATACAGAGGGATAGAGAATTTGAAGCCAGAACTTTTGACCGCTTCTATAGCCTAGAACCGTTGTCTCCCTGGAGGCACTCTCTGGCTTCTAGGTGTCCCAATGGGACACCTCGGCCAGAACATAAGGCTTCCGTTTTTTAAATGGCAGAGAAGGATGCTTTGTTCAAGTTGCCCGCTCAGACTTAGTACTCTCTGAGGGCTTGTCCCAGCTTGCCCAGGTTGGGTGCCTTGGCATGGGCAACCTGCTGAATGCTCATCATCCATACAAAGATACAAGGAGTTATTGCCTCCTATTTTTTGGCAGATCTGTGGTTGTACTATGAGCCTAGATTCTGTCCCTGAGCTCCTTTTGCTCAAGTGTAGCACTCTACCCTTGGTTTTTCTTTTTCATGTGACCTCTTAGAAAGAAGGGTATCATGGACTTTCCCACCCAGGCTGAATTGAAATTGGCATTCTTTACACCTCAGCCTCCTAAGGAGCTAGGATTACAGGCAGGAGCCACTGACAACTTGCTTTCTTTTCTTCTTGTTCTTCTTCTTTTTAATCATAACAATCTGAAATCTTCACGGTGTCATTCCAATGGTTTGCATTCAAATTAAACCACTCAGGCTTGGAGTTGCAATGCTAGGTCTCCCACAAATGGAGGGAGATCCTGACAAACTCATTCCTGTTCATGTGAATGCTAATGGAATGTTATAAAAGTAATACTTAAATGTGCAGTTGCTTCATGATTCTATTTTAGAATGCCACAGAATAAGTTTTGGATTTATATCATCCATTCTATCATGATGGTATGATTAAGGATATTGACTAATTTTTAATTAATGCTTTCATATGTATTCAACCAGGATACTTCAGTAAATGGAAACATAATTTAATAGCTAATAATTGGTAATAATATATATAATTTAATATCCTCACAGTCCCTCTCTCTCGCTATATATATATGTATATATATACATATATATATCTCAATCTACACATCTATCAACATACATATGTATATATATGTATATTTATAGATAAATATACATATATATGATAGATATGTATATTTACATATATATAAATATACATATATAATCATACCTATGATCAAGCCCCACTAGTCCCATGGGAATAGTGTGGCTTGATCATAGGTCCTCTGAGCTTCCTGGCAGCTCAGTTTGTCAGAGTCTGGTCTGCTAAGACTGTGACCCCATTTATGGATTGGGCATTGTAGTCCGTGAGTTGACATCCCAGGATGGCCAAAAATTGATTCTTTGTAGTAAGAAGCCAATTTTGACACATTGTTTTCCTTCTCTGAGAAAGTCCTTGGTCTCAGTATGATGTATAAAATATATCCTATGTGGTATGATATACTAAAAGGAGTGTTATATGTGTAATAATACTAAATAAATAAGGGTAATAAATATCAATGAAGTAAACCCATGTATGTAAATAGATCTCATAAAGGAACATTTTTTTTCCAGTGCTGGGGCTTCAATTCAGGTCCTAGGAACTGGTCTGAATTTCTTGTCTTCAAGGACAGTGAGCCATTCCCCTTCACCCACATTGTCACAGAGTTACCCAGACCCTGAATTCAAATACCATGCCTACCAGAAAAATTGTGCAAATTCAAGCCAGGGTCTAATTATTATTATTATTATTATTATTATTATTATTATTATTATTATTATTATTATTATTATTATTATTATTATTATTATTATTATTATTGCCATGTACGGGGATTGAAGTCAGGTCTTGGTATCTCTGCCACTGCCAGCACTGGGATCCTAGGACCTGAGTTCAAATCTCGGGACAGACAAAAAATATAAAAAATAAAAGGGAGAAGCATAATACTGAGAAGTTCAAGAAAGTAGTTTTACCTTTTTATTTCCTTTGTATTGTAACCATCCTGGGTCTAAATGCCAAGGCCCAGAAAGTGTACATGACCTTGCATTGCAGATGTTTGGCAGCTATTAAGGAAGCCATAGCCGAAACCGGCAAATTAGGTCTGGAGGTCGAATCCCAGGACTGCCACTAATGAATGGTGGGAGATTCTAAGAAACCCATTCCCATATGCATCCATAGGAATGGAATGTTATAAAAGTAACAATTAAATTAGTAGTTAGTGTACGATTTTATTATAAAATTATACACAACAATTATACTACATTAATTTTTCAATTAATATTTTATTATATATTCAATCATGATAATTGGTAGTAATATTTTATTTGCAGTTACATAGTATACAGACATCTCTCTCTTGTTGTACACATATACATCCATTTATCTGTCAACCAATCTACACATTTATCTGTTCATACTCTTGTCACTCCCGGGGCTCAATGGTTGGGTGCTTGCCTAGTACGTACAAAGCCCTGGGTTCGATTCCTCACTACAGCATGCACAGAAAAATCGGGACTATGTCTAGACCCTTACTCAAGACCCAGGAGTGGCACCAAATAAAAGAAAATAGAATGTTCTAACTGCAATGGTATAAGGATAGGACTTCAAATACCTCATCACCGAGCAAACCAGGAGTCTGGTGCTGACAGCTGACATTAAACTGACAGCCAGAAGTAAATCACTGCCACCCAGCCCCACACAGCCAGATGCTGCTAGTTCACTCAGCCCTGTCATCCAAGATATTCAGGGGCTGAGATCTCACACTAGTGGGTTTAAAACCCAGCCCTTGCAAGAAGTCTGCAAAACTCTGAGCTGTGGCTCACAGTGGTAGAGCTCTAGCCTTGAGCAAAAGATCTTAGAACAGTACCTCCAACCTTCCAGTGCATTCCCTGTGGCTGACTCCCAGCCCTCCCAAAAAAACCCATCCCTCGAAATCATTAGATGTGAATTTTGTGTGGTTTGTGACGTGTTTCTGAAAGAATGCTGAAACCAAAGAAAGCACCCTAATTCTAATGACTGCGTGTGGGATACAGCTATATGATGAGTCCTTCATGAGTTGTGTGCTGAGTCCTTCATGGGGTTCATTCTTTCATCTGGTCCTTGTAAGAGCTCCACAAGTAAGATGATGGTGCAGATGAGAAACTTGAGCCTCACCAAAATTATCTATGTACTGAAATCTAGTGAGTTGTCTTCTGCAGAAAATTGTTTATTTTTCTCAGTCGTGAACCTTGAACTCAGGGCCTAGGCACTCGACACTTTCTTGTTGGCTCATGGCTAATACCTTCCCACGTGGAGCCAAGGACTCTCTTGTAACAGAGTGTTATGATCTATGAGTCTGTAGCTGAGGTCTGTCACCCTGCCTACTCAAGAAGCTGAGATCTGAGAATCTGGGTTCCAAACTATCCCAGACACAAAGTGTCCCATGAGAATATTATCTCCTATTCACCACTTAGAAACTTGAAGTGGAAGCTGGGCACCACTAACTCACGCCTGTCCTCCTAGATACTCAGGAGCCTAAGAGCTGAGGATCAGGGTCCAAAGCCAGTCTGGGCAGGAAATTCTTGAGATGGACGCTACTCTCTAGCGACCCAACAAAAACCTGAAGAAATGCTGTAGCTAAAGTGGTAGCGCACTTGGTTTTAGCTGAAGAACTGAAGGACAGCACCTAGGCCTAGACTTCAACTCCTCCAACATACAAGAAGAGAAAGAAAGAACCCTGAAGAAGAGGGGTTAGGCTGCTTTGCATGTATGAATCCCTCGGTTTTGATTCCTCAGTATCACATCACTAAAAAATAAAGCCTGAAGTGGCCCTGAGGCTCAAGTTGTAGAGTGCTATCCTGGTACAGGAGAAACTCAGGTACAGTGCTCAGGTCTTGAATTCAAGTTCCAGGACAAATGTATGCACACACACACACACACACACACACAAAGAGAGAGAGACAGAGAGAGAGAGAGAGAGAGAGAGAGAGAGAGAGAGAGAGAGAGAGAGAGAGAGAGAGAGAGAGAGAGAGAGAGAGAGAGAGAGAGAGAGAGAGAGAGAGAGAGAGAGAGATCAGAAGTGAAGCTGTGACACCAAATTGTGGTAAAACGATGAGCTTCGGTTCTGAGCTCATGGTCAGCACCCAGGCCCTGTGTTCAACCCCAAAAGCTAGCCATCCATGCCTCAACTAGGAGAGCTCAAAGGTTTCAAATCCTGATGAGCTTAACCAGCCCTAGATGACAGGAATCATTGTGGTATTACACATGTGCTTAGATTCAGCAAGCTTCTGGAAACCTAAGGAGGCAACTTTGCCAATTAGGAATATTTTAATTCGGTTCAGCTCTCTAGTTTTCTGCCAGAAGGACCCTTGAATTAATTGTAGCAGTTTGTTTCAACACTGGGACATAGTCTAACAAAGACAGGATAAGTACAAGGAACTTGGCATGCCACAGGAGGTGGCACAAATGAAGGCTTCCTGCCCAAACAGAGCACTGGGGAAAGAGATAGCTTGGGATACAAGGAAGCCTTTTTCTCCTAGCCTTCAGAACCCACCCACACTCATCCTCACTATTTGGCCCAGATGGAGGTGTTGTTACACAGCTGTACAGGAGTGAGGTCTTTTGTCTGCCTGTTCCAACAATGAGGCAGACTTCCTCCAGCAGCCTGAGGTGCACAGAAACCCTTAGGCTACACTGGGAACAGTGAGGGAAGCCCTGGAATATGCACTGTCTTGATAGCACTCTGTGCTATGAAGCCATTTTATTCAAAGCAAATTTCCTAGATGTGTGCCTTTCAACATAGGGACTCTAGATCTTCACTGATAGAAATACATTCATACATACATGGGTAGACATGGAGTTACTGTTTTTTGTTTTTGTGTTTTTTGTTTTTTTTTGTAAGTCTGGGTGTTATATTATGAGCCTAGGCACTGTCCCTGAGCTCCTTTTGCTCAAGGGTAGTGCCCTTGAGAAACAGCCTCCGCCATGTTTTATTTTTAATTCTTGTAATCCCTTAGAAATAAGATTGTCCTGGGCTTTCCTGTCCTGACTGAATTCAAATTGTCATTCTCTACCTCTCAGACTCCTGAAGAGCTAGGATTACAGACAGGATCCACTGACACTTGGGTTTCTTTTCTTCTTGTTCTATTTTTCCTCATGACAATATGAAATCCTCACAGTGTCATTCTAATGGTTTGCATTTCTGAGTAAACTACTCAGGCCTGGAGTTGCAATGCCAGGACCACCACCTACAAATGGAGGGAGATCTTGAGAAAATCATTCCTATCCATGGGAAGGCTTAATGGAATTTATAAAAGTTAGAATTAAATTGACAGTTAGTTCATGATTCTCTTATAGAATGTCACACAAAAATTATTGGATTATGTCTTCCATTCTAACACCCTGGTTTGGTTTTCCTAATTAAAGAACACTGACTTCTTTTACATTAATACTTTAGTAAGTATTCAACCATGATACTGCATTAAATGGAGACCTAATTTAATAACTAATAATTCACAATATATATAATTTAATATCCTCACATTGTCTCTCTCATCTATATAGCAAACTACACATCTATCTATCTATCTATCTATCTATCTATCTATTTATCTATCTATCTATCTATCTATCTACCTACCTATCTATCTATGTCTATCTATCTATCTATCTATATCTATTTTTCTATATCTATGCCTATATCTAACAATCTATCTATCTATCTATCTATCTATCTATCTATCTATCTATCTATCTATCTATCTATCTATCTATCTATCTATCTATCTATCTATCTATCTATCTATCTATCTATCTATCTATCTATCTATCTACCTATATATATATATCCCGCTACTATGGCTTAATCCCAGGTCCTCAGAACTGGCTGGCAGCTCAGTTTGCCAAAGGCTTTTGTTCTAAAACTGACTCATTCATAAATTATGCATTGTGGGCTGTGAGTTCAAATCCCAGCAATGCCAAAAGTTTATATGTGCAATAAGAAGCCAATTTTGACACAATTTTTCTTCTCTGATAAAGTCTAAATATGATGTATAATCCATATGCAAATATATCCATGTGATAAGATATAATAAATGAAAAAATGTTATATATGTAATAATGCTAAATAAAATAAACAATGAATAAAGAAGGGTAATAAATGGAGTAAACCTATGTATGTAAAAAGATCTCATATATGAGTTTATTTTTCCAATCATGGGGCTTGAATTGAGGCCCTTGAAGCTGGTCTGAAATTCTTGTCTTCAAAGACGGTGAGCTTCCCCTCCCCCACAGTGCCACAGAGTTCCCCAGACCGAGTTCAAATCCCAGGCCTGCCAGAAAAATTGTGCAAATTCCAAGCCAGGGCTTTAATTTTTTTGGCCAGGCCCAGGCCTTGAAATCAGCTTGTGGCAACTCTGCCTCAGCCTTGATCACTCTAGGCTGGGGTGCAGCCTCTGGACCCACAGCTCATCCTAGGACCTGAGTTCAAATCTTTCGAGTGGCAAAATAAGGTGAAGTGTTGGGAAGGTGGCTCAGTAGTAGAGTGCTTGCCTTCCATGCATAAGGTCCTGAGTTCGATTCCTCAACAACACATAAGCAGAAAAAAGCTGGAAGTGTTGCTATGGCTCAAGTGGTAGAACGATAGCCTTGAGCTGAAGAGTTGAGGGACAGTGCAAAGACTCAGACTTCTGTCTGACAACTGACAAAAAAACGAGGGTGAAAGAAAGAGAAGAATAAAACTGGGAAGTTCCAGAATGTGGTTTTACATAGTTTTTTCCTTTGAATTGTGACCATCTTGGGTCTAAATGACAGAGCCCGGAAAGTGTATGTGACCTTGCACTGCTGAAGTTTGATGGGCTATCAGGGAAGCCATAACCAAAACCAGCAAATTGGTCCGGAGTTCAAAACCCCGCCACCTACAAATGTCAGGAGATCCTAAAAATGCATTCCGATAGACAGTGATAAGAATGGAATGTTGTCAAAGTAACAATTACATTAGTACTTAGTATATGTTTATATTATTAAATTATACAAAATAATCGTAGTACATTGCTTAATTTTCAATTAATACTTTATTATGAATTCAAACATGATACCTAAATAAAGGAAGAAATAATTTATTAATTGATAATTGGTAGTAAAATAGTATATATAACTTAATAATATACAGACATCTCTCTCTTGTTTCATATATATATATATATATATATATATATATATATATATATATATATATATAACCAAAAATATCTATTTCTACACTTGTCACTACTGGGGCTCAGTGGTAGTGTGTTTGGCTAGTATGTATGAAGCTCTGGGTTCATTTCCACACTATCACATGCAAAGAAAAAGCCAGAAGTGGTGCTGTCACTGAAGCACCAAAAAAAGTTAGAAAGTTATGACTGCAACTATAGAATGCCAGGACTTCAAATACCTCATGACAGAGCAAGCCAGGAGTCTGAAGCTGATGGCTATCATCTAACCTGACTTAGCCAGAGGTCAACAGCTGCAAACCAAATCCATGGAACCAGACACTGCTGGCTCACCCCTAGCTGCTCAGGGATGAGTTCTGAAACTGGTGGTTTGAGTACTCAGCCCTGGCAGGAAGTTTGTGAGACACTGAGCTGAGGCTCACAGTGGTAGAATTCTTGGGTTGAGGAAAAGGTCTTAGGAGAGTACCCTCAACCTATGAGTGCAATCCCCAAGGCTGAGGACCCTCACCCCCATTAACCACCCCTCTAAACCATTAGATGTGAACTTTTGTGGTTTTTGACATTTTTCTGAAAGAATCGTGATACTGAAGAAAGCACCTGAATTCTAATGACAGCTTGTGGGAGAGAGCTATGTGATGAGTCCCTCCTGGGGTGCTGGGTGCTGAGTCCTTCATAGGGTGTTATGTGCTGAGTCCTTCATGGGGTGTATTCTTCCATCTGGTCCTTGTTAGAGCTCCACAAGTAAGATGATTGTGCAGATGAGAAAGTTGAGGCTCAGATATGTCCCCAAGGCAGGGCCAAATTTATATATGTACTGAACTCTAGTGACTTGTCTCCTGCTGACAATTGGTTTGGTTTAGTTTTCTCCATCATGAACCTTCAACCCAGAGCCTAGGCGCTGATTTTCCTCTTGGGCTAGCACTCTACCACGCGGAGGCAAAGACCCCCTTACAGCAAATTGTCACGGCTTAGGTGTTTTTATCTGAGGTCTATCATCCTGCCTGCTCAGGAATCTGAGGATTTGCGTTCCAAACTATCCCAGAAACAAACGGTCCCATGAGACTATTATCTCCTATTCACCACTTAGAAACTTAAAGTGGAAGCTGGGTACCAGTGACTCGCACCTCTCATCCTAGCTATTCAGGAGCCTGAGAGCTGAGGATCATGGTCCAAAGCCAGCCTTGGCAGGTGATTCTTTGAGATGGTTATTTCCAAAGAAACACCAGAAAGCCTGAAGGGGCGCTGTAGCTCAAGTGGTAGAGTGCTAGACTTGAGCTGAAGAGATCAGAGACAGCACCCAGGCCCAGACGTCAACTCCTCCAACTTACAAGAAAAGAAATTAAGAAACCTAGGCTTGAATCCTCAGTACCATATCCCTAGAAAAAAAGTCTGAATTGGCTGTGTGGCTCAAGTGGTAGAGGGCTGTCCTTGTACAGGAGAAACTAAGGTACAGTGCTCAGGTCCTGAATAAAAGCTCCAGGTCTGGTGTATGCAAATGGACACACACACACGGACACACACACACACACACACACACACACACACACACACACACACACACACACACACACACATACACAAAGATACAAGAAATGAAGCAGTGACACCAAATGGTAAAGCAAAGAGCTTATCCTCTGAGCTCCAGGTCAGCACCCTGGTCCTGTGTTTAACCCGAAGTCTTCCTACTCAAGGCCCAACTCGAAGATGGCAAAGGTTTCAATACATGATGAGCTTCACCAGCCCTAGATGACAGGAAGCATTGTGATTTTGCACAAGTGCTTAGTTTTAACAAGCTCCCAGAAAACTAGGGAAGCACCTTTGATAATTAGGAATCTTATTAGGTTCAGCTCCCTAGTTGTCTGCCAGACGGACTCTTGAATTAACTGTAGTAGTTTTTTTTCAATACTGGAACATAGTCTAACAAAGACAGAATGAGTGCAGGAAACTTGACCTGCCATGGGAGGTGGCACAAATGAAGGCTTCCTGTCAAAACAGAGCACTGGGGAGAGAGAGAGAGCTAGGGGTACAAAGAGGCCTTTTTCTCCTGGCCTTCAGAACCTGCCCTCACTCATCCTCACTAATTGCCCCACATAAATTTTTTGTTACACAGCTGAACAGGAGTGAGGCTTTTTTTCTGCCTGTTCCAACAATGAGGCAGACTTCCTCCAACAGCCTTGGGTGTGCAGAAACCCTCAGGCTACACTGGAAACAGTGAAGGGATCCCAGGATCATGCACTGTCTTGAAAGCACTCTCTGTGCTATGAAGTCATTCTATTCAAAGCAAATTTCCTATCTGGGTTCCTCTCTTCATAGCGACTTTGGATGTTCTCCGATAGAAATACATGCATACATACACAGACACACAGACTTAATGGCTGTTTTTTTTGTGTGGCCACTCCTGAGGCTTGAACTGTGAGCCTAGACATTGTCCCTGAGATCCTTTTGCTGAAGGGAGCACTTTATTGTGTCCTAAACCATGATTACCCTAGGCTGGGGGGCAGCATTTACACCCACAGATGATCCAGGGATCCTAGGACCCGAGTTCAACTCCTAGCACTGGCAAAAAAAATCAAAGCAACAAAAATGGAGGAAAAAACCAGGAAGTTTTATACAACCATTTTACCTTTGTTTCCTTTGCACTGTGACAACCCTGGGTCTCAATAACTCAGCTTGAAAATTGTACATGTCCTTGAATGGACGAAGGCTGGGGACTCTCAGTGAATCCTGAGCCCAATCCAGACATCTAGGCCCTGAGTTTGATCCTGGGGCTGCCACCTACACATGGCTGAAGATGCTAGGAAAGTCATTCCTATCTATTCCTATCTATAGGAAGACTAATAGAATGTTTGGCATGTACCAATAGAATTATTAGCTAATCAATCTAGTGTAAGATTGTACACAATAAATATAGGTCATTGATTAATTGAATTAATACTTTATTAAGTCTTCTACCGAGATTAATTAATGGACTCATAATTTTAGACCAAATAATAGGTAGCAATAGAATATATAAAAAGAAGGTATAGACATCACTTATATAGAGAGTTATGCAGTAGAATCTACACAAATGTCTATCTGTCTCGGTATACATTTATGTATAGATGCATATGCATATGTAAATACACACACACTGCAATCTACACATCTATCTGTTTATATATTGGCCACTCCTAGGGCTTGATCTCAGGTCCTCAAATTTGCCCACCAACTTCACTTGCATCAGACTGGTGTGCTAACATTGATCCATTTATGAAGTTGGTCTTGTAGGCCTAGAGTTCAAATCACAGAACAGCCAAAAACTTAATCCTGGTGGAAGAAGCTAATTCTCCCACTTTTCCCTATCGGCGAAAGTCCTGGGTCTCAGGAATGATGGATAATATGTAGGCATATCTATGTTCTATGTAATAGGATGTAAAAATATTATATGTGTAATCATACTCACTAAAATACTTAAGAAATAAGTAAAACACAAAATAAAATCAATAACTACATGAATCGCAATATGCAGTAAACTGTAAATATAAATCATGTATTTAAAATATATACAAATATTATTTTTTCAAGTGCTAGGACTTGAATTCAGGCCCTGGGAACAGGCCTGACTTTCTTGTCTTCCAGCATGGTGAGCTTCCGCTTCCCACACAATGCTGCAGATTTCCCAGACCCTGAGTTCAAATCCCAGGCCTGGCAGCAAAAATGGCGTCAATTCCAAGCCACGGGGCCTCATAATTTTAAAAATATTTTTAATGTATTTATTCATTTATTTTTATTTTGTCAAGCACAGGGCTTGAACTCAGATCATGGCAACTCTGCCTCAGCATTTTTTTTTTTTTTTGCTGGTTGTGCGGCCTGAACTCTGGCCCTGGGCACTGTCCCTCAGCTCTTCAGCTCAAGGCCAGCAATCTACCACTTGAGCCACAGCACCACTTGCAGCTTTTTCTGCATATGTGGTACTGAGGAATCGAACCCTGGGCCTCATGCATGCAAGGCAAGCACTCTACCACTGAGCCACCTCCCAGCCCCCTCTGCCTCAGCTTTGATCACTCCAGGCTGGGTTGAAGCCACTGGACTCACAGCCGAACCTGGGTTCCTGGGCCCCAAAGATTGACAGGAATAAAAATAAATAAAAGAACACAGATAAAGTTTCCCTTATTTGCAATAACTAGTATATGTCTGAGTCAAGCAGAAAAGGTCAGATAAGGTGATGTTAGGAAAATGAACTCCAAGATAAGTATTGAAAAGGTTTTTTATTTTCTTCAATTATTTCTAACATATTTATAAGATGATTTCTATGTTGTTCGTATGTCCCTTTTCCACGGTATAACCCGAGCTTTCACTGTATTTAATGGTGGTATAATTTGTGGAGGGGAAGGGAAAAAACAAATCGTTTAAATAGGGATACAGGTTGACCTATTGCAACAATGTGATGTACAAGTCATTATGTCAAAAAATGAACTTTACAACATTGGTGGGGGGAGGACCTGGTAGGGGATCAGGGAGGGTATGGGAAGGGATGGGAAGGGGAAACATATGAGGAGGCAATGATGTTTGATTAAAAAAATGTACTCATTATCTTGCCCATGTAATTGTAACCATTCTGTACGGTATTTAAAAAAAGCAAAACAAACAAACAAACAAAAAAAACAAAAAAAACCCCAAAAAACAAAACAAAAAAAAAACCAATCGGCAACTCGCAGATGGCTGCCGGTTTTACATTTGTTTTCTTTGCAAGGTGACCATACTGGGTCTGAATGACATGGCTGAAAAGTTTTTCTAACCTGGCATTGCTGAAGGCTGGCAGGCCACCAAGGAAGCCATAGGCCAACACGGCCACATAGGCCTTGTGTTTGAAGCACAGTCCTGACCCCTACCAATGCAGGGAGATCCCAAGAGTCTGGTTCCTATACACAGGAATACCGATGGAAGGTTATGAATGTCAAGGTTGAATTAGTTGTTCCTGAATGATACTACTATAAAATTGAACAGAGTGATTTTAGGAATCCGATGGATTTAAATGGATATTTTTGACACATTAAAAGAATACTATTAATTACATGGACGCAATAGTTTCAGGAGAGTAGTTGATTTAATTAATATTTCATTAAGGGTGAAAACGAAAATATTAATTACATGGAGGCATAATAAATACCCAAGAATTGCTACGAATGTAGTATATATAACTGAAGAATGTATAGACATCTCTGGCACTCTTTAAAGATGTGTATTTATTTGTGTACTACTATCTGCATATCAATCTGTTCTTATTTTGTCAATACCTGGGTCTCAATCTCAGGTTCTGTAAGCTCTATATGCCCAAGGCTGGTGTGCTGACACTCACCCATTCATGAATTGGGCCTTGCAGGCTATGAGTTCAGATGCCAGCACTCACAAAAATTGAATCATGGAGTAAGAAGCCTATGGTGACACATGTTTTCCTTTTCTGTGAAAGTCCTGGGTGTCAGGTGTGAAGTTTCATACATAGACAAATCTATATCCTATATAATAAATGTAGTAAATGTTTCATGTGTAATAACAGTCAATAAAATAAATGGTAAATAAATGAATAAAACAAAAAATAAAATGAATAACTACACTAAGTGCTATATGGAATCAACATACAGGGTTCGATCTCAGGGCCTGGGAACTGCCTGGCAGCTGAATTGGCTAGAGACTGCTGTGCTGGCAGTCACCTATTCATGAACTGAGCCTTCTAGGCCCTGAGTTTAGATCCAAGCACTGCCAAAAATGTAATCATGGAGTGAGAAGCCGAGGGTGACACGTTTTCCTCTTCTTTGAAAGTGCTCGGTGACAGGTAGGATGTATAAATTATATGCAAATCTATATGCTGTGCAATAGGATGTCATAAAGGTAAGAAATGACATAGGTGGAAGAAAAACAGATTGAATTAGTAGTGAATCGTTCTGGGATAAAATTAGACACAATAATTATAGGACTTGGATGTTTAATTAATATTTTATTGAGCATTATGAGAAAAAAAAATTACATGGAGACATAATTAAATACCTACTAATTGGTAGTAACACACGATGCATAATTTAATTTGTCTCATTTATAAAATATGTAATTATATGTATGGATGTATGTACATATATGATAAATAATAACAGAATATTGAGTAATTTTTTTTGAAAAGTTTTTTTAATTTAATTTTATTTTATTTGAGAACATACTGTACAGAGGGGCTACAATTACATGGGCAGGATAATGCATACATTTCTTTTTTTTTTTTTTTTTTTTTGTCGGTCGTGGGGCTTGAACTCTGGGCCTGGGCGCTGTCCCTCAGCTCTTCAGCTCAAGGCGAGCGCTCTACCACTTGAGCTACAGCGCCACTTCCGGTTTTCTGGTGGTTTATTGGAGATAGGAGTCTCACGGTCTCTCCTGCCCGGGCTGGCTTTGAACCGCGATCCTCAGATCTCAGCCTCCTGAGTAGCTAGGATTACAGGCGTGAGCCACCAGCGCCCGGCAATGCATACATTTCTTACCAAGCATTGCAGCCACCTCCTTTGTTTACCCTTCACCTCCCTTCCCAGCCTCCCCCCACCCCCAGGCCAATTATACCCCCCTCCCCCCCCACACCGACATTGTAAAGCTGGTTTTGACATGACATTTTGTACTTCTCATTGTGGCAACAGGTCCACCTGAATCCTTAAACGACTTGTTTGTCCCCATCTCCTCCACATGTTATACATCAAATATAGTGAAAGCGGGGGTTACACTGTGGGGGAGGGACATACAAAGCAACAAAGAAATAATCTTATAAATGCATTAGAAACACATGCATGAAAGAAACGAAAACATTGAAATACATATTTAAGGGTTCATTTTCCTAACATCACATTATCTGACCTTTTCTGCTTGACTCATACCTATACTAGATATTGCAAATAAGGGAAACCATGGGACCTATGCTTCTTTGGGCCTGGCTTACTTCACTTAATATATTTTTTTCCGAACCTTTCCATTTCCTAACGAATGGGGAAATGTCATTCTTTCTGATGGAGGCATAGAATTCCATTGTGTATATATACCACATTTTCTTGATCCATTCATCTACTGAGGGGCATCTGGGTTGGTTCCATATCTTAGCTATGGTAAATAATGCTGCAATAAACATAGTTGTGCTAGTAGCTTTAGTGTGGTCTTGTTTGTAAACATTTGGGTAAATGCCCAAAAGTGGGATTGCTGGATCATAGGGGAGATCTATGTGAAGTCTTTTGAGGAACCTCCATACTACTTTCCAAAGGGGTTGGACAAGTTTACATTCCCACCAACAATGAAGTAAGGTTCCTTTCTGTCCACATCCCCTCCAGCATCTGTTGTTGTTAGAGTTCTTGATTTTTGCTGTTCTAACTGGAGTGAGGTGATATCTCAATGTTGTTTTGATTTGCATTTCTTTTATGGCTAGGGATGTTGAACATTTCTTCATGTGTCTATTGGCCATCCTTCTTTCTTCTTCAGAGAAGCTTCTCTTTAAGTCTTTTGCCCCCTTATTTATTGGGCAGTTGTTTCTTTGAGGATTTGTTGTTGGGTGGTTTAATTTTTTGAGTTCCAAGTATATTTTAGATATGAGACCCTTGTCCGTTGTATGGCTAGTAAAGATCTTCTCCCAATCCGTGGGCTTTCTATTGATCTTGCTAGCTATGTCTTTTGCCCTGCAGAAGCTCTGCAATCTTATGCAATCCCATTTGTCGAACCTTTCTTTGATTTGTTGTGCTTCCGGGTCTCTATTCAGAAAATTTCGGCCTGAACCAAGGAGACCTAGGGTTTCTCCTATTCCATCCTGTAATGTTTTCAGAGTGTCTGCTTTTAGTTCAAGGTCTTTGATCCATTTGGAGTTGATTCTGGTGCAGGGTGATATATAAGGTTCTAGCTTTAGTTTTCTACATGTAGTTAACCAATTTTGCCAGCACCACTTACTGAAGAGGCTGTCTTTCTTCCATTCTATTGATTTAGATTCCTTATCAAAGATTAGATGGCTATAGGTCTGTAGGTTCATTTCTGGGTTTTCAATTCTATTCCATTGGTCCTGAGGTCTGTTCTTATGCCAATACCAAGCTGTTTTGATTACTATGGCTTTATAGTAGAGTTTAAAATTTGGTATTGTTATTCCTCCAGCAGTGTTCTTTCCGTTGAGGAGCGTTTTTGCTATTCGGGGTCTTTTATTGTTCCATATGAATTTTTGGATTGCCTCTTCTATTTCCTTGAAGAATGAGGGTGGAATTTTGATAGGTATCGCGTTGAATTTGTAGATAGCCTTGGGAAGTATTGCCATTGTTAAGATGTTAATCTTTCCATTCCGGGAGCATGGGAGGTTTTGCCATTTTTTAAGTTCTGTGTTGATTTCCTTTTTCAAGATTTTAAAGTTTTCATCACAGAGGTCCTTCACTTCTTTGGTTAAGTTAATTCCTAGGTATTTTATTTTTTGTGGGGCTATTACAAATGGAGTTGCTTTCCTAATTTCAGCCACACTTTTCTCATTGTTGGCATATAGTAAAGCCATTGATTTTGGGGGGTTAATTTTATAACCTGCTACTTTGCCAAAGTTTTGAATCAGCTTGAGTAATTTGGGAGTGGAGTCTATGGGATTCTTTAAACACAAGATCATGTCATCTGCAAAGAGGGAGAGTTTTATTTCTTTTTTCCCTATTTGGATCCCCTTTATGTCTGCATCTTGTCTTATTGCTGTAGCTAGGCATTCTAATACTAAATTGAAGAGAAGTGGAGAGAGTGGGCATCCTTGTCTTGTTCCTGAGTTAAGAGGAAATGGCTTTAGTTTTTCACCATTGAGTATAATGCTGGCTGTAGGTTTGTCATATACAGCCTTTATTGTATTGAGGAATGTTCCATGGATTCCTAATTTTTCCAGAACCTTCATCATAAAGGGGTGTTGGATCTTGTCAAATGCTTTTTCTGCATGTGGTTCTTATTCTTGCTCCTGTTGATGTGATGAATAATATTAATTGATTTGCGTATATTGAACCAGCTTTGCATCCCTGAAATGAATCCTGTTTGATCATGGTGTATGATTTTTTGGATGAATTGTTGAAGTCGATTGGCCAAAATTTTGTTGAGAAGTTTTGCATCAATGTTCATCAAAGAAATGGGTCTATAGTTCTCTTTCTTTGATGAGTCCCTGCCTGGTTTTGGGATGAGGGTTATGATGGCTTCATAGAATGTGTTCGGTAGTGAGCTTTCTCTTTCAATTTCATTGAAGAGTTGGAGGAGTATTGGTGTGAGCTCTGCTTTGAAGGCCTTGTAAAATTCCGCTGTAAAACCATCTGGTCCTGGACTTTTCTTAGCTGGGAGGTCTCTTATTGCTGTTTCTATTTCAATGCTTGATATGGGCCTGTTAAGCTGGTTTAACTCATCTTGGTTTAGTTTTGGCATGTCAATATTTGCTAGGAAAAGGTCCATTTCTGTCAAGTTCTCAAACTTATTAGCATAAAGTTTTGAGAAGTATCCCCTAATAATGTTCTGAATGTTGGTTGTTTCCGTGGTGATGTTTCCATTCTCATCTCTGAGTTTATTAATTTGGGTGTGTTCTCTCCTTTTTCTGATAAGGTTTGCTAAGGGTCTGTCAATTTTGTTAAGTTTTTCGAGGAACCAACTCTTTGTTTTGTTGATTCTTTCTATAGTTTTTTTGGATTCTAATTCATTTAATTCTGATTTAATTTTGATTATTTCTTTCCGTCTACTGGATTGGGGTTTATCTTGCTGCTCTTTTTCAAGGAGGTTTAGATGTGTCATTAAATTGTTAGTTTCCGATCTCTCCAATTTGTTGATGTAGGAGCTCAGAGCTATAAACTTGCCTCTGAGTACTGCCTTTGCTGTGTCCCAGAGGAGCTGGTAATTTGTGTGTTCATTTTTGTTGAATAGCATGAACATTTGAATTTCCTTTCTAATCTCTTCCATGACCCACTCATGATTCAGCAGTGTGTTGTTCAGCCTCCATGTGATACCGGACTTTCTTTGGTGGCTTTTGGTGTTGAGATCTAATTTTATTCCCTTGTGGTCAGAGAGAATGCAAGGTATAACTTCAATGTTTCTGAATTTAGACAAGTTTGCTTTGTGGCCTAAAATGTGGTCTATTTTAGAAAACGTTCCATGTGCTGCTGAGAAGAACGTGTATTCTGTTGCTGCTGGGTGAAATGTTCGGTAAATGTCTGTTAAGTCTAGTTGATCTATGCAGCTGTTTAGATCTGTGGTTTCTCTGTTGAGTTTTTGCCGTGTTGATCTATCTAGTGGGGAGAGTGGTGTGTTAAAATCCCCAACAATTAATGTCTTTGGATCTATATGGGATTTGAGGGAAAGTAGTGTTTCTTTGATAAATTTGGGTGCTCCATTGTTTGGCGAATAGATATTTAGAATTGTAATATCCTCCTGAAGGAGAGATCCTTTAATTAGTATGTAGCGACCTTCTTTATCTCTTCTCACGAATTTTAGTTTGAAGTCTATTTTATCTGATATTAGGATTGCAACTCCCGCCTGTTTATGAGGGCCGTTTGCTTGGTAGATTTTGTTCCAGCCTTTAACTTTGAAAATATGTTTGTTTTTACGGGCAAGATGTGACTCCTGCAGGCAGCAGATAGAGGGGTCTTGTTTTTTAATCCAACTAGATAGTCTATGTCGCTTAATTGGAGAGTTCAGTCCGTTAACGTTAAGAGATAGGACTGAGAGGTATTTGGGGGTTCCTGCCATGTTATACACCTTCTTGGGGGCTGTGAAACCTGGGTTCTTCCTAAGGTTCTTGGATTCTCAGTTTGGGTGCAGTTTCTTGGCCTTTGTTGCGTTCTTGTTGGTTTTCTATGTGTAGGACATCTTTAAGAATCTTTTGCAGGGCTGGTTTGGTGGAGATGTATTGTTTCAGTTTTTCTTTGCTATGGAAGGTTTTTATTTGGCCTTCAGTTATGAAGGAGAGTTTAGCTGGGTACAGTATTCTTGGTTGATAGTTGTTTGTTTTTAGTGCATGGCATACGTCATTCCAGGCTCTTCTTGCTTTGATTGTCTCTGCTGAGAAATCTGAGGTAATTCTAATTGGTTTCCCTTTATAAGTGATAAACCTTTTCTCCTTGACAGCTTTAAGGATCTTTTCCTTGGTCTGGGTTGATCCTGTGTGGATTATAATGTGACGGTGGGATGTCCTATTCTGGTCTGGTCTATTTGGGGTTCTAAAAGCTTCTTGTATCTGAATAGGCCTATCTTTTTGTATGTTTGGGAAGTTCTCTGCTAGGATCCTGTTAAACAAATTTTCTAGACCAATAACTTCTGTTTCTAGGTGCTCCTCTACACCCATTATCCTTAGATTGGGCCATGGATGGGTGTATGTTCTTTCTCTATAATATCTAGGCTGTCTTCAATCCCTGAGATTCGATATTCTGCATGGTCTAACCTGCTGTCAAGACTCTCTAATTTGTTTTTTATCTGTTTTCCTTCTAATTGGTCAGCTTTGATGGCATCAAGTTCTTTGTTGAAGCTCTGTTTTAGGTCTTGTATGAATTTCTTTACTTCCTTAATTTGGTGTTCAGTGTTTGTTCTCAAATCACTTAGTTGATTGGTTATGGTTTCTTTGGACTCCCATTCCTTCTGTTGGGTTCCAATCAGCATTCCCTTTGTGGTCTCCCTGACTTCCTTCAGCTCTTTCTTAATGGATTCCATGAATGCCTTTAGTGATCTTTCTGTATTCTCTACCTGGTCTCTCAATTCCTGAATTACTCTTTGATTAGCTTCCTCCTGTCTGTGGGATTCCTGCAGTTCTCTTTCTTCCCGTTCGTGGGATTCCTGCAGTTCTCTTTGAGTGTTCTCTGCCTGCTCATGCCACTCCTCCCTTTCTCTTTGAGTATTCTCAAGTTGTTCACGCAAATCCTGTATCAGTTTTTGAGTAGCTTCCTCACGCTCATGATATTCCTGTATAAACTTCTGGGATGCCTCCTCTCTCTCCCTATCACGCTCATACAGAGTCCTTTGTACATTGTCAAACTTCTCATTTATCATGTTTGCTATTAGTGTTTGTAGAGCTATTTGGGAACTCTCCTCTGGATTGTTCTTTATCTGTTCTAATCCCTGATTATCAAGATTGGGAATTGAGATACCCGAATTTGCCATTTTTCTTGTTTTTTTCCGGCTTACTCGGCCCATTTGAGATGAAGATTGCACCAGTTTTGTGCTAGAACACTATCTTAAGGCAACCATCAACCAAAGTTTGCATTTGTACAGTCAATAGTCTACAGATACAATCTAGTTCAACAGATAAATCTATTCAACATCAAACAACTATATGTTAAAGGACTTCGAACTGCAGAAAAGAATTTGGAAAACCAGAAATTATTAGGATTAGGGAGAGATGTGGGTAAAAAATAGGAATAGATTGGTGTGCGGAGGCACAGGGAGAGTTAACTATGTCCTAATCCCAATGCAGGAAATGGGTTGGGTAGGATGCAAGTAGAGAGAGAGAGAAAAAGAAGAGACGGAAAGGGGAATGAAGAGAGACCAGAAAAAAAATAGAAACGTAAAAATTAATGTTATTATAGAGGTTAAAAGACCGTCTATTTAGAGAGGAATGTGAATATGTTGAGAGAAGGGGAGGGACATAGAGGAGATGTGAAAAACTGTAAGGATGGGAAATGGAGAAGAAAAGATCAGAAGTTCAATAGAGCTAGACAAAAAACAAAAAGATAATTAAGAAAGAAAGAAAAAGAGAAAGAAGACAAGAAAAGAAAGGAAAACGCTCATTCACATATTCCTAAAATAAAAATTATAAGATGAGAAAAAAAAAGTTACTGGAAAACAATTATTTTTTCAGAAGAGGCAAAAATTAAAGATTAATAAAAGTTTTAGAAGGGAAAAAATTTATATATATATATATATATATATATATATATATATATATATATATATATATATATATATATATATATATATATGGTAACAAAAAACAAAAAACAAGCAAAAAAAAGAAAAGAAGAAGAAAAAAAAAAGAAAAAAAATTCTTTTGTTTTTTTTTTGGGGGGGGAGGAGTGGGAAGAATCCTGTATCTCCCTTTTGTCTGTAACCAGTCTCTTGTTGGAATCTCTGGTCAGCTTGAGGTCCTGTGGCTTGATTGCTTTCTTAAATCAGTTGGTTGGAAGAGGCAGAAAAATGCTCTGCTTTACCCAAGATTTTGAGATCCCCCTCTCAGGTTAGTTTTCTGGGAGGGTGATCTGCTTTGAGAATCACAAAAGAGAGGGATGTGGTGATGAGGCTAGGTTCTGGGTAGAGTTGAGGCCTTTCAACAAACAGTAGCTTTTCCCTGGGGCTATTTTGTGATAAAGCTCACAGCGCCCAGCCTGGAGCCATTCTCAGGGTTTCTGTTTTTCAATTGATTGTGGTGGCTGCTAGAGGGAGGGGCAGCCTCTGGCTCTGGTTACCCAGTGAGGCAAGGCACTCCAATGGCTGGCGCCTGAGCTGGGTGACTTTTCCCTGGATGGAGCTGAGTCTGGCAGGTCACTTCGCCGTTAAGTTCTTGTGACCTGCTAAATGACTCGTTTTATTCCAAGGCCTGAGCTGGAGCTAGCAGCTCCTCCGAGCTTTGTCGGTATCCAAGATGGAGATCACCGGTGCTGGGGGGGAGGGGTGGCCTTCCCTCCTCTGCTCCCTGAGAAGGAGTGAGGACGTCGGGCTTATACTCACGCCGAGTCTTGGATCCAGGGTCGTCTCTGGTCTGCAAACAGCAGGATGAAGATGTCCGCTCCTTGTCGGTTCTTGTTGGTGTTGAGTAGAATCTGCTCGTCCGCTGCGTCTGGCTCCTTCGTCCCGGACTCTCTGTGTCTCAGGTATGACCCCGCGGCGGTGGTTGCCGCCACGACCCTGCCGCCGCAGTGGCAGCTGATGTGTTTCCTTGGCTTCCCCTCTCTTGTCTAACTCTCTGTCCTGTGATGGCACACTTGGTGTGAATCTCTGGCTTAGAACTGTTCACTGGAACTCTAAAACTGCTTTCTATACGAGAGCTTGTTCAGATTCCAGCTTCTCCTCCGCCATCTTCCCGGAACTCATCTATATTGAGTAATTATTAATTAATGCTTTATTAATTGTTCAACTGGGACACATCATTAAATGGCGACATAATTTAAAACCTAATAATTGGTCGTAATATTATCTATAATTCAATAATATACAGACATCTCTCTTTTTGTGTATATAATACTGATATATAGGAAGCTCTATCTATTTATACCTCATTCACTCCTGGGCCTCGGTGGTTGAATGCTCACCTAGTAAGCAAGAAGCCCTGGGGTGGATTTCTCAGTGCCACATAAACAGAAAATCCAGAAGTTCTGCTGTTTTTCAATCAATGGAATGCTAGCCTGCAGCACCAACACTTAGGGACATTTTCTAAGCCCTTACTCAAGCCCCAGGACTGCTGCCAAAATAAAGGTAGAATGTTCTACCTGCAATGATATAAGGACAGGACTTCAAATACATCATCACAGAGCAAGCTAGGAGTCTGGCGCTGACAGCTGCCACTTAACCTCAATTAGCCATATGTAAACTGCTGCAACCCAGCTGCACCGAACCAGACGCTGATTGCTGGTTTAACCCCATCATCCTAGCTGTTTGAGGGCTTTAAAACCCAGACCTGGCAGGAAGTCTGTGAGACGCTTCAAAACGTGGCTCCTAGTGGCAGAGCTCTAGCCCTGAGCAAATGTTATTAGAACAGTATTCACATGCTTTGAGTTCAAGCCCCATGGGTAACCCCCCTCAAAAAAAAACACCCCTCTAAACCATTAGATGTGATCTTGTGTGGTTTGTGAAATGTTCCTCAAAGAAGGATGATACTGATGAAACCACCCTAATTCTAATGACAATTTATGGAATAGAGCTATGTGCTGAGCCCTTCATAGGGTGCTCTGTGCTGAGTCTTGCACAGTGTGCTATGTGTTGAGTCCTTTACAGGATGCCATGTGCTGAGTCCTACATTGGGTGCAGTGTGCGGAGTCATGCAAAGTTTCACGTGCTGTGTCCTTTACAGGGTGCATTCATTCATCTGGTCCTTGTAAGAGCTCCACAACTGAGATGATTTTGCAGACGAAATGTGATATATATATATATATATATATATATATATATATATATATATATATATATATATATATATATATATGAAAAAAATGACACTGCCACATTTGTTAGGAAATGGAAAGATTTCGAAAAAAATATATTAAGTGATGTAAGACAGGCCCAAAGAAACACCGGTCCCATGGTTTTCCTTATTTGCAATAACCAGTATATGCCTGAGACAAGCAGGTACTGTCAGATATGTTGTTCTTAGGCGAAATGAACCACACCATAAGGATTCAAATGTTTTTTTTTTTTTCTTTCATGCGGTTGTTTATAATATATTTAAAGGATGATTTATTTGTTGCTTTGTAGGTCTCTCCCCCACAGTATAACCCTTTTTTTCACTGTATTTGATGTTCGTATAATTTGTGGAGGGGAAGGGAAAAAGCGAATCGTTTAAATAGGGATACAGGTGGACCCATTGCCACAATGAGATGCACAATTCATTACGTCTAAAAATGAACTTTACAACTTTGGTGGGGGGGAGTGAGGGAGAAGGGATAGGAAGGGGAAACAAAGGAGGAGGCAACAATGTTTACTAAGAAATGTGTTCAATACTTTGCCGATGTAATTGTAACTCCTCTGTATGGTATTTTCACAATAAAGAAAAAAAAAGACGTTTGATTAAAAAAAAAGAATATTGTGGCTCAGATGTGTCCCCAGGGCATGGACAAAATTATGTATTACTGAAGACTATTGAGTTGTCTCATGCAGACAATTGTTTTGTTCTGTTTTTTCTGTCATGAACCTTGAACTTGGGGCCTAGGCACTGACCCTTATCTCTAAGCTCATGGATAGCCCTCCACCACGTGGAGCCAAGGAGCCCTTTGCAGCAGAGTGCCACAGCCTAGGGGTCTATAGCTGAGGTCTGTCATCCTGCCATCTCAGGAAGCTGAGATCTGAGGATCTGGGTTCCAAACTATCTCAAACACAAAATGTCCCATGAGACAATTATCTCCAGAAACCTGAATTGGAAGTGTGGTTATTGTGGCTCATGCCTGTCATCCTAGCTACTCAGGAGGATGAGATCTGAGGAACATGGTTCAAAGCTAGTCTGAGCAGGAAAGTCCTTGAGACACTTAACTCCAATGAACCACAAGGAAACCTGAAGTGGTACTGTGGCTCAAGTGGTAGAGCACAAGACTTGAGCTGAAGAACTCAGGGACAGCACCCAGTTCCAGACTTTAACTGCTACAACAGACAACAACAACAATAAGAAAAAGACAGAAACAAAATAACAAACCTGAAATAGAGGCCTGGGAATGGGCCTTAAGTGTAGAGTGCTTTGCACATATGAAACCCTGGGCATGATTTCTCAGGACCACATCATTAGAAAAAAGCCTGAAATGTCTCTGTGGCTCAAGTGCGAGATAGATATCTTTGTACAAGATAAACTAGGTACACTGCTAGGGTCCTAAGTTCAATCTCCAGGACTGGTGTATGCACACATGCCCAGACACACACACACACACACACACACACACACACACACACACACACACACACACACACACACACAGACCATAACTGAAGCTGTGACACCAAGTGGTATAGCGCTGGGCTTCTGCACTGAGCTCATCTTCAGCACCCAGGGCCTGTGTTCAATCCCAAAACCTAGCCACCCAGGGCCCAACTAGGAGAGGTCAAATGTTTCAAAACCTGATGAGCTTTACCAGCCCTAGATGACAGGAAGCTTTGTGATATCCGACATGTGCTTGGATTTCCCAAGGTTCCAGAAACCTAGGAGAGGCATCATAGGCCCATCATCGCCTGTAATTAAACATTTCATTACGTTTAGTGCCCTAGTTGTCTGTCAGGACTCCTGAATTATAGTGAACACTGTATCTATACACCGGAATATAGTCTCACAAAGGCAGGATAAGTGCAGGAAACTTGGCCTGCCAAGGGTGAGCCATAAATGAAGGCTTCCTGTCAAAACAAAGCACTGGTGATAGAGATAGCTTGGGGTACAAAGAGGCCTTTTTCTCCTGAACTTCACAACCTACACACACTCATCCTCACTCATTGGCCCAGATGGAGTTGTTTGTTACATAGCTGTACAGGAGTGAGGCCTTTTGTCTGCCTGTCCAGACAATGGGAGACTTCTTCCAACAGCCCTGGGATGCAGAGAAACCCTCAGGCTACACTGGGAACAGTGAGGGGAGCCTCAGAATATGCAATGTCTTGAAAGCCCTCTCTGTACTATGAAATCATTGTATTTAAAACAAATTTCCTAATTCAGTGCAATTCATAATAGCTACTCTGTAGATTCACCTGGAGCTACACATTCTTTTTTTTGGTGGGGGGAAGGTCCTGGGGTTGGACATTAAACCTAGCCATTGTCCCTGAACTCCTTTTGCTCAAAGGTAGCACATTAAAATTGAGTCACAGCCCCATTTCTAGATTTTTCTCAGATCTCATAGATATAATAGTGTCAGCTTTACTACACTGGCTGGATTCAAACTAAGGTTCTCTACACCTTAGCATTCTGATGAGCCGAGATTACACTTAGCAGCCACTGGCACTTGCCTTTCTTTTCTTCTTCGCTTTTTACTCTGGATATCTGACTTCTTAACAGGGTCATTCCAATGGTTTGAATTTATAAGTAAACTACCCAATGTTCTTCATAGCTGGTTTCTCTGAGAAGGATTTTCTCTCCTCATCTTCCCCTCTGGCCACAGGTTTGAAGCCAAAATTGAGAAAGGAGTGTTCCAGGATTTTGGAGCAAATGTCCACAGGACATGCCAGTTCGGTCACTTAGCATTGAGCTGCAGTGAATTTACTGTCTCAGGACGAGAGGACTGAAACCTTGAGCAATTTTCATACTGTCTGCATTGCTCCTTTAGACTATAAAATAACCTAATAATTATGAATGTTTTTGTCTACTCCCTTAAGTATCTAGAACACACTAGAAGCATCTTCCTGTTTCTGTTTTTCTCCAGTTCCTATCGAGATTTAGACTAAAGGTTTTGTGGAGCGGCATCTCAGCGAATCCCTAAGGAAAGCTGCTTAAATCCTCCTCAGGAGATCACCATTCAAAGCCAACCTGAGCAGGAAAGTCTGTGAGCCTCTTATCTCCAATAAACCATCAGCAAACCAGAAATGGAGCAGTGGCCCAGAGGGTAGAACTCCAGCTTTGAGAGAGAAAGCCAAGCAGGAGATATTGTCCAAAGCAGGCAGGAAAGCCTGGGGGGCGCTTATGTCCAATGATTGACCAGATGGCTGGATGTGGAACTGTGGCGGTGGTAGAGCCTCAGCCTGAGCAAAATAGCTCAGGAATGCATTGGGCCCTCTGTTTAAGCCCTGCGATGCCTACAAAAAATTCAAAAAGAGAAGGCCAAGTTACGTATCAGTGTCCTCCTACCAACTTATGTGTGTATATTACTTCCCTGAGTACAAACAGACCATATCAATGCTTCTGCTTTTACTTACTGATTTATTTTTCAGATATGCTCATTGCGCATACTGCAGCATTCTCATTTCAGGCCCATCGATTTTCTCTTCCAGGGCTCCACACCTGCACCCTTATATGATGTACAATTAAGCTCTCAGCAGCCTTTATCTACATTTTATTATGAGGCCAACGCAGGAACAGTCACAAATCAGGCAGGGGAAGAGAAGATCAGGGTTCATAGTTATAACAGGTATTCAGAAAAATTAACTTGGGGATGAAAAATGGTCGCCTAATTATGTAAAATCTACCATTAAGAAAAAGATGAGGGGGCTGGGAATGTGGATTAGCGAGTGTTTGCCTAGCATGCAAGAAGCCCTGGGTTTGATTCCTCAGTAGCACATACACAGAAAAAGCCAGAATTGGTGCTGTGACTCAAGTAGCAGAGTGCTAGAGACAGTGGCCAGGCCTTAAAGAGATAACAGGTAGGTAGGTAGATAGATAGATAGATAGATAGATAGATAGATAGATAGATAGATAGATAGATAGATAGATAGATAGATAGATAGATAGATAGATAGATTGATTGATTGATAGATAGATAGATAGATAGATAGATAGATAGATAGACAGATAGACAGATAGACAGATAGACAGATAGACAGATAGACAGATAGACAGATAGATAGATAGATAGATAGATAGATAGATAGATAGATAGATAGATAGATAGATAGATAGATAGATAGATAGATAGATAGATAGATAGATAGATAGATAGATAGATAGGTAGATAGATAGATAGGTAGGTAGATAGATAGGTAGATAGATAGATCGATAGATAGATAGATCGATCGATAGATAGATCGATAGATAGATAGATAGATAGATAGATAGATAGATAGATAGATAGATAGATAGATAGATAGATAGATAGATAGATAGATAGATAGATAGATAGATAGATAGATAGAAAGATAGATAGATAGATAGATAGATAGATAGATAGATAGATAGATAGATAGATAGATAGATAGATAGATAGATAGATAGATAGATAGATAGATAGATAGATAGATAGATAGATAGATAGATAGAGATGATAGGTGAATCTGGTCTTGGATGTCAGTAGGAAAGAAGGGAACACTTCCCAACCATGAGGCCTTCTGCAGTGTGCCAGGACACCAGCATCGCCTTCACATAACCATATAGCAGGAAGATTGTCTCTCTCCCACTTCTCAGGCAGTGGAGAGCCCCAGAGTCAAGAGGGCAGAGCCAGGTTCTAACTCAGGTGCTTGGGGGTAGAAGAGAAAGGACCCTGCCTCTCCTTGGACTGGGGATTTACATTAATGATGTGGAGAATGAAGGAAGGAGAATGGACTGGCAGAAGTAGAAGAAGGGCCTTCAAATCTGACAGATGGAGAGTAAAGAACCCACTCCCTAAGACCAAAAAGCAGGATTTTTCTACTCTGTTCCTCCCCCTCTCCCCCACTAAACTGGCTCTCTATTGGTAACCTAAAGATAGCCTGAGGCTCCCTTCACCTGAGGGAGGAAGGTTAATTCGTCATTGTTTGAAGAGGCTGAGAAAAGCCTGACCCTGGTGTAACTCTAACAAATGTTTGAAGTTGCCCCCCCACCCCCATTGCTGGTTGTGCCTGGGATGAATGAAGTGGTTTTGCAGCTCACTTCCCTGTTGAGTGTGCACATTCTGCTTCCTAATCCTGCAGGCCTAGGTCTCTGCACCTAGCCTGTTTTTTTGAAACTGTTCCCTGTCCTTTAAATACAGAGTTACATTGGAGTTCTTCCTACTAACAGGGCTAGGTCTTGGATCCTAAAATCTTCATTTATAACCAGGATGGGTCAATGATGTTTCTTTCCTGCTTCTATAGCTTGAGAACTCTAAGAACATTTAGAGTGCAAGTAACTTCTCATCACCAAGGGAAACCCAGGAATTCTTGAACATGTGACCTTTCGGAAGCCCACTGGAGGACACAAGATGATTCCAATCTTCACGTGAGTGGCTGGGCAGATGGATCTGCTACACTTGAACCTTGAACTCGGCCTGCTCTCCTAGTCCATGTCCTTCTTTGGTGCTTGTCCTGCTAGCTCCTCAGGAGCTTCCAAGATAGAAATAGATTGATCAAACCCAAAGGGAGTTACTGGCTTTTTCCTTCTTTTTCTGTCCTTTGCTTTAAATGTTTTGCAGGTTTTGGGCTTGAATTGTGGATCTAGGCTCTGTCCCTGGGCTCCTTTGGCTCAAGGCTAGCACTCTGCCACTAGTCCCTTTCTGCTTTGTCTGTGGTGAAGAGGAAGTCAGAGCCTCATAAACATTCCTGTCCTGGCTGTCTTCACCCTGTGATCCTCAGACCTCAGACTCCTAAGCGAGGTTGACAAGCATGAGCTTCTGTTGCTCTGCTAAGTTCAGAACTGTAATAACATTGAAAATACAAGTCAACTGCTCATCATAAAGGGCTTTGGGAGCATATTAACCCTTTCAACATTGGACCTTTCAGAACCCTGTAGCACACAAGGTTATAATGCTAGAGCCTGAAAGTCTGGACATATGGATCTGCTACACTTGAACATTGAGCTCTGACTCCACTAGCATTCATTTTACAGAAAAATGTTCTCATAATTAACAAATAAGAAAAGTACTTTAACCCTCACTTTTTTTCCAGGTATGTGTCTTGAACTCAAGCCTGGGCACTATCCCTAAGCCCTTCAGCTCAAGGTGAACACTCTACCACTTGAGTCACAGCTCCACGTGGGGTCTTTTGGTGGTTCATTGGAGGTAAGAGTCTAAAAGGCTTTCCTTCCCTAGGCTGTCTTTGAACTGTGGTCTTGAGGTCTCAGCCTCCTGATTATCTAGGGTTGTAGGTGTGAGCCACCAGCATCTGGCCTATTGTTTTTGCCACTTCTGGGGCTTGAACCTAGGTCCAGGGTGCTGTCTCTGAGCTTCTGTTTCTCAAGGCTAGCACTCTACCACTTGAGCCATTCCACAGCTTCTGGCTTTTTCTGAGTACGTGGCACTGAGGATTTAAACCCTGGCATTCATGCATGCTGAGCAAGCTCTCTACCTATAAGCCACATTCCCAGCTTCACTCTTACTCTTTTATCCCTCAACTTTCCTATCCTCAAGAAAAAGCCTCTGAGTATAAATCATCTAAAGAAATCCCTGTAGGAAGTTGTCCAAAGATGAATAAGACAAAGCTCATACTTTGGACAGACACTAAACATGTGATGACTGTGACAAATGCCTCCATTTAATTATGTATCATGTTTCAACACTTAATAAATTATTAATGAAAAATGACTCCATGTCCTAAATTATTGAGTATAATTTTATAATAGATGTACAAAATAGAATAAATATTATGCATGCAATTATACTAAATATATTAAACAATGAATAAATGAATAAAATAAAAATAAAATAAATAAAAACAATGATAATAATCATAATATGTAATAAACATTCATATGTAAGTATATATCATAAATATTTTTCCATTGCAGGGCCTTACTGCAGGCCTTGGGAACTCTAGCCTGAATTTGTTTTCCTCAAGGACAGTAAACTTTGAATTTACCCATTGTGCAAAACAGCTACCTGGAATGTGAGATCAAATCCCAGCAATGGCAGAAATACTAGCCCTATTTCCAAGAGACTGACAATTTTTTTTTTGATGAAAGCAGTTATGTTCATTCAGTTCCATCCTGAACATTAAAAAAAAAGTGTAGAATTTTGTACAGCTATTCAGACAGCTCTCCCTTACCCCCAAAGTGCTTCTCTGAGCACTTCATTGTTTATTTTTTGTATGATGTTTATTGTAAAAATGATGTACAGGGGGTTACAGTTATATGAGCAAAGTAATGAGTACATTTCCTATTGAGCATTGTTGCCTATTCCTTTGTTTCCCCCCTACTATCCCTTCCCTCCCATCTGCACAACTACCTCCCCCCTGCCAAGATCAGTGACTTATTTTTTTAATTTTGGCTTGGCACGGGTTTGAACTAAAGGAGTCGTGACTCTGCACCTTCCCTCACATTGGTATGGATTTACCAAGACCCTGAGTTCAAATCCCAGTATAGGAAATAAAACTAGCAGAAATTCCAAATCATGGAGCTTTATTTTTTCAATTTAGTTAAATAAATAAATAAATTATTTATTTGTTTGTTTGTTTGCTCTTTTTTTGCCAACCAGGGGTCTTGAACTCAGATCATGGCAACTGCCTAAGCATGATATCCCTAGGCTGGGCTGCAGCCTCTGGACCCATTGCCAATCCTGGGATCCCAAGCCAAGAGGGCTTGCAGGAAGAAAAAAAACGTGGAACAGCACCAAAAATAGTGAGCTGCAGAGGGTTGGGGGGGTTAAATTTTTTTCTTTACAGGGTGACCCTACTGGTTCTGAATGATATAGCTGCAAAGTGGACCTGGCCTGCCATTGCTGAAGGATGGCGGGCTATCAGGGAAGCCATAGACCCACCTGTCAACATAGGCCCCAGTTTCAAATCTCTGTCCATACACCTACCAGTGGCAGAAATCCTAAGAGACTCGTTTCTATGCATTGGAATACTGATTGAAAGAGTAGTTCGTGCAGTGGTTTAGTCTAAAACTGGATGCAAGAATCCTAGGATGCTGATTGATCTTAATTAATAGTTTATTAAGCATGAAAAGAATCATATTCCTCCAATGGAAGTATAATAAATACCTAAGAGTTGGTAGGAAAGTAGTAGATGTCGTTCAATAATACATAGTCAGCTCTGGCAATTTTTTACCAATATATATTTATTTATATATCCCCGTCTGCCTATCCATGTATCGCTGTTTTGGCCAAACCTGAGGCTCAATCTCAGCACCTGGGAACCACCTGACAGCTTCATTGGCTAGAGGCTGCCAGGCTCACACTCACCCATTCATGAATTGGGCAAGCCAAGCCCTGAGTTCATATCCTAGCACTGTGAAAATTTATTCTTGAATTAAGAAGCCGACTGTGACACATGTTTTCCTTTTCTGGGAGAGCCCTGTGTTTCAGGCATGATGGAGAACACATCTAAAAATCTAGATGCTATGTGATAGGATATAAACAATATAATAAATGGTATAGGTGTCATCAGAGTCAATAAAATAAATGGTAAATGAATGAATAAAACAAGAAATAAAATGAATAATCACACAAAACACTGTATGGACTGAACATCTCTATGGAAGTATAAACCCTACCACACCAAACACGATATGGATTGAACATCTGTTTGGAAGTATAAGTGCTATCTTTAAAATGTATATCAGGAGTGTGTTTTCCAGGCCTGAGGCTTGAATTCAGCCACCATACTAAGACGGTGGAGAAAGATCCCAAGATATTAGTTTATGGACCTAGAAGAGTCATGGAATGCAATTGATGTCATCTTTGAATCAGTAGTTCATGCGTTATAGGAGTAGGCAATGATAGGCAAGAATCATGGGATATTGCTTATTTGCAATGAAGATTTGATGAAACATGACAATAATCATCAATTGTGAAACGGAGGCATCAGGAAAGATCCAAGAATTGGTAGTCACACAGTAGATTCGATTCCATCACAGGTGGCCATCTCTCCTACTATATACAAATACGTACTTATTTGCATACTACTTTCAGCTTATGAATGGATGACTGCTGTGCACTCTCCCCCTACCCCCACCTGGGGGCTCAATCTCAGGTCCTGAGAATGGTCTAGCTCCTTAGTGGCTCACAGGCTGGTGTATTCACATGGACCCATTCACCTCTTGGGTCTGCTAGGCCTTGAGTTCAGACCCCAGCACTGCCAAAAGAATCATCCTGATGTCAGAAGCCAATCATTGCACCTGTTTTCCTTTCCTGTGCAAGTTCTGGGTCTCAGCTAGGATGGAGAATGCATGGGTCTCCCTGTGGCCATGGGAATTGGTTGTCATCCATGTCAGTGCAGTTATACCTGTCATCATATACTCAAGAAAATACACATTACATCCATGAATAGCACACAAAATAGAGAGAAGAACTACATTAAATTATCGATGCAGTCCACACACAGATGTGAATATACATCCCATGTTTCAATGATGCATTGATGTCTATTGCAGCCTCCCTGGGGCTCGATCTCAGTTCCGGGGAATGGCCCAGCTCCTTCATGGCTCACAGGCTGGCGTGCGCACATGGACCCATTGGCCAATTGGGACGCCTAGGCCCCAAGTTCAAATCCCAACACTGCCAAAAATTCACCTTGATGTGAGAAGCCAGACTTTGCACCGTTTTTTTTCTGTGCTATGCATGTTCTGCGTCTCAGCTAGGATGGAGAATGCATAGGCAACTCTCTACTTATTTGAATAGGTTGTCATCCAGGTCAACACAGTTATATTTGTCATTCTATACTCAAGAAAATACATACCACATCAATGAATAAGACAAAATAATGAGAATGACTACACAGAATGCAAGGTACTGCCCACCCATGTATGGAAATAGAGGTCCTCTGTTTAAATTGGGAATTTTTGACTATATTGGCCTCCACACTGGGAGGCTTGTTGATCTCAGGTCCTGGAAATGGCCAAGCTCCTTAGTGGCTCACAGGCTGGTGTGCTCACCATATCCCATTCACCAATTGGGCCTGCTAAGCCTTAAGTTCAAATCCCAGCAGAGCCAAAAGCTTCACCCTGATGTGAGAAGCCAATTGATCCATCTGTTTTCCTTTCCTGTGAAAGTCCTGGGTCTCAGCGCAGATGCAGAATACTATATAGGCAACTCTATAGCCATGGGAATAGGTTGACATCCATGTCAGCACAGTTATATCTGTCATACTCAATAAAACATACAATACATCCATGAATAAGACACAAAATAAAGAGAATAACTACACTGAATGCAAGTTGCATAACACACCTGTAGATAAAGAGAGATCCTATGTTTAAAAATTTGGGCTTGTTTTGTCCAGTGATGGGGCTTCAGATCAGGCGTGGGACCTGGCCTCACATTCTAGTCTTCAAGGATGGTGAGCTTCCCCTTCCACCACAGTTCAACAGAGCTACCCAGACCTGAATTCACATCCCAGCACTGACAAAAGTTTCATCCTCATGTCAGAAGCCACTCGTTGCGAATGTTTTCCTCTCCTGTAATAGTCCTGGGTCTCAACTAGGAAGGAGAATGAATGCATAGGCAACCCTATAACTATGGGAACAGGTTATCATCCATGTCAGCACAGTTATACCTGTCACCAATAAAATACACAATACCTCCATGAATTAGGAACAAAATAAGGAAAAGAAGTGTACTGAATGCAAGATGCTGCTCACACATGTATGTAAATATAGAGCCTATGTTTAAATTATGAATTTATGACTATCTGGCCTTCCCTGGCACTCGATGTCAGGTCCTGGGAATGGCCTATCTCCTTCATTGCTCACAGACCGGTGTCCTCATCTTGACCTTTTCCTCCATTAGGCCTGCTAGGCTCTGAGTTCAAATCCCAACGCAGGCAAAATATGAATCCTGATGTGATAAGCCAAACGATTCACCTATTTACCTGTCTTGTGAATGTTCTGGGACTCAGCTAGGATGGAGAACGCATAAGAAACCCTATAGACATGGCAATAGGTTGTCATCCATGTAAACACTGTCATATCTGTTACAATACTCAGTAAAATACAATATACCTCCATGGATAAGACACAAAATAAGAAGTACACCGAACACGAGATGCTGTCCACACATATATGTAAATACAGATCCTATACTTAAACAATGAATTTATAACTATTGTGCCCCACCCTGGGGATCAATGTCATATCCTGGGAATGGCCTTCCTCCTTAGTTGTTCACAGGATAGTGTGTTCACATTGACCTATTTACCAATTAATCCTGCTAGGCCCTGAGTTCAGATTCCAGCACTACCAACAATTGGATGATGGAGTAAGAAGCTGAGTGTGAAACTTGTTTTCCTTTACTCTGAGAGTCCTGGGTGTCAGGCATGATGGAGAACATGTCTACAAATCTAGATGCTATGTGATACGTTGTCATTAATGTAATAAACGGAATAGGTGTCATCATAGACAGTAAAATCAATGGTAAATAAATGAATACAACAATAAATACAAGGAACAACCACACCAAACTTGTATGGACTGAACATCTGTAGGTAAGTACAAAGCCTATGTTTATATAAATAGTATGTTTTCAAAGGCTGGGGCTTGAATTCAGGCCTAGTGAACATGCCTGAAGTTCTTATCTTCAAGTATGGTGAGCTTCCCCTTTATCCAATGCAGATTTACCCAGACCCTGAGTTCAAATCCAAAACCTGGCAGAATAAATGGTGGGAATTGCAAGCCAGGGAGCTAAATATATTTTATTTTATTTTTTCCCAGAGCAGGGCTTGAACTCGGGTCGTGGCAACTCTGCTTCAGCTTCGATCACCCTAGGCTGAGGTGCAGCCACTGGATCCACAGCTGATCCTGGGATCCAAGATCCCTAGGCCTTGAAGGGAAAAAAAATCACAGGAAAAATATGGCAAGATGGCCTTTTTATGTTTTCTTCCTTTGTGAGGTGAATCTCCTGGGTCGGAACTGTTGCAATGGGTATTTTACCTTGCATTGCTGAAAGGTGGTGGACTATCGGGGAAGCCATAGGACCACGTGGCAACATAGGCCCTGATTTCAAATCCCAGTCCTGACACCTACCAATGGCAGGAGATACTAAGAGACTCGTTCCCATCCATAAGAATGTTATCAATGTCACGGTTGAATGAGTTGATCATGAATGATTCTCCTATATAATTAGACAAGATGATTTCAGGAAGCTGATTGATTTTATTTAATATTTATGAAGCATTAAAAGAATACTATTACTTACATGAATGCAATAATTTCAGGACACTGATTTCATTAATAGTTTATTAACGATAAAAATAATAACGTTAATTACATTAATTACCCCACAATTTTTAGGAATGTAATCTATATAACTGAATAATGTATAGACATCTCTGGCACTCTATAAACATATTTATTTATATTTATTAGTGTACTGTCATCTGCATGTCAATCTGTTCATATTTTGTCAACCCCTGGGGCTCGATCTCAGGTCCTGGGAACTGCCTGTCAGCTCTATTGCCCCAGGTTGGTGTGTTGACACTCACCAATTCATGAATTTGGCCTGTAGGCCATGAGTTCAGATGCCAGCACTCCCAAACAATAAATCATGGAGTAATCATGGTGACATATTTGTTTCCTTTTCTGTGAAAGTCCTGGGGGTCAGGTATAAAGTGGAATACATATGCAGACCTATAATCCTATGTAATCAATGTTCCATGTGTCATAATAGTCAATAAAATAAATGGTGAATACAAGAAAAAAAACAAAAAAAGAATGAGTGAGTGTAATATGGAATGAACATATGTACATGAATATAAATCATATGTTTAATATGTACATGAATAGGATGTTTTTTAGTGCTGGGGATCCAATTCAGGCCTAAGGAACAGACTTGAATTTCCTGACTTCAAGGAGGCAAGCTTCCCCTTCCCACACAGTGCAACAGAGTTACCCAGACAATGAGTTCAAATCCCAATCCTGGCAGAAAAAAATTGCACCTTTATACTTTGTGAGGTCTAATTCTTAGGTATTTCATTCTGCCTCCATTTAATGAATGTGATTGTTTAAATGCTTAATGAAGTATTAACTAAAATACACCAGTATCCTAGGATATAATTGTGCATAATTTGATCCTAGAATCATTCAAGAACTGCTCATTCAGTCTTGACAATGATCACATCCCATTGGTAATCTTATGGATGAGAATGAGTTTCTTAGGTTCTCCTGCCATTTGCAGGTGTCAGGTTCAGGATTCCAACTGTGGGCTCCAGCTCACACCACTTCAACCCAAGGATAGGGAACTCACAGGTTTGTGCCAGAACATCAGCAAGACCAATAATTAGGCAGGCACCAGTGGCTCTCAGCAGTCCTCCTTGATACTTACAAGGCTGTGATAGGAGGATCATTGTCAAAGTCACCCTAGGGAGGAAAGTCCTTGAGAGTCCTGTCCAACTTCAATGCCAACAAAGTCAGAAGTAGAGCTGTGTGGCTCCAGTGTTAGAGGGCTAGTCTTGACCAAAAGCAGCTTACATACTGTGCACAGATCCTGAGTTTAAGGTCCAGGACTGGCAACAAACAGACATAGACAACAATCTAAAACCGGTCACCCTCTTGTCCCCAACTGAATTGGCCAGAGTTCCCTGGGAAAGGGGTTGGGGGAGCCACTGTAATCTTCACTCTGGTCATTCTGCCTGCATCACAGGATTCTGGCCACATCCCCATTCTTTCATACTTCTTTCTGATATAAGAATGGTGGTCACACCCACATTCCATCCTGCCTGATAGCACTGGGATTCCTCTGTTGGTTGACACCACTACCAACAGTTGAGGAAGGTAGAGGTGGCTGAGTGGTGATCAAGAGACTCAAACCGTAGGAGGAGAGGCCTTGCCTAGCCCTGCCACGCACCTGCACACACCAGTCCCCTTCAGCATTCCGCATGGCACTGCATTTCAAACCTAGCACTGCTTGCTTGGACCCATGGCACCTCTTGGAGTCCTCAGGTGATGGCACACCACAGGCAGACTTGTGGCCCTGACCTGGTCCAGGCCACCTGTCTCTGCTCCAAGCCTGAGTATTTGCCATGCTACTGCCTTCGCTGCTCGAACCCACCCAAAGCTACCTCCAACAGTTTCTCCCAGCAGCACATGTGAGTGGCTTCCTCCTGGGCCCATATCCTGTGACAAAAACAACACAGAATCCCTTCCATGCTTATTGGACTTCTGACTCCCCCATACCCTCCACTCTGGCCAGGGCTCTGCCACAAATGTGCCCCAGGGGTTGGGTGGGAGTGGGTGTTGATCAGGGGATCCCACCCCCATCCCTAGCTGCCAGTGTCCCAGGAAACAGGGAGATGCAGGAATGGTTGAGGAGAAGTCACCACAGAGGCCCTGGCCTGGAGCAGTGAGAGCCACACAGCCACGAATCTGCACCCTTCCTCTTCCTGGTGGGAACCTGGTGGCTTTAGTCAGAGGTGGGGAGCAGCACCTCCACACCTGCCTTCTTGGGTCTTTTCCTTTTTTTCTGGGGGTTGGGGGTGTTGGATGCAGAAGATAGGTCTCTCTTGCTGTGTGAGCCCTTGTCCTCCGTGCTCGGTCACCCTTTCACCTGAAGAGAGGGTCCCAGAAGAGCCCATTAGGGAAGTGAGAGTGCTGGGGGACAGAGCAGAATGTGAATATCTGGGAGGACCCCCCCCAAACAAACATACACATACACCCAGCCTGTACCCTCCCCCCAACTATGAACAGTTCTCACAGAGTGATCACATTTCCCAGCTCTGCCAGCTTCTGCTGGTGCTCCCAGTCCATCTGGTCTCCTTGTCCTTTCCAAGAATCTGCCATGTGGCCCAGAAGCATGTAGCCTGGAAGTAGGGAGTAAGTCTATGTATGTAGCTTTTAGGACTCCATCCATTTCCCCAACACCGCCCTCACCTCGGGTCAGACACCCCCTTGGGGAACCCATGACCCCCTGCTTGTTTTCAGTCCTGGCTCTGAGGATCCACTTGTCTGGGGACTCCTTAACCCAAAGTTCTAGCCTAGAGTTTTGGTGAATGGGGAGTCAAGGGTTTGGCCATGGAGAAAGGGATAGGCAGGGTGGTGCTGCATCATTAGAGTGGTGCTCCCCTTGGGTGGGAGCTCCAGATTCCTCAAAGGGAACCCCCGTGCTTTAGCTTGTGCATTGTTCCAGATGAGGAACCAACAAACTCTGGAGAGGCACTGCTCTGAGTCTGTGTGTGTGTGTGTGTGTGTGTGTGTGTGTGTGTGTGTGTGTGTGTTTGTGTGGTGCTGCATCAGTAGAGTGGTGTTCCACTTGAGTGGGAGCCCCTGATTCCTCTAAGGGAACCCCTGTGCTTCAGCTTGTACATTGTGCCAGATGAGGAACCAACAAACTCTGGAGAGGCACTGCTCTGAGACTGTGTGTGTGTGTGTGTGTGTGTGTGTGTGTGTGTGTGTGTGTGTGTGTGTGTGTGTGTGTGTGTGTGTGTGTGTGTGTGTGTGTAGAAGTGGGTTGCAATAAGGAGGCTGGGTCCTTTGGTAACTTCTGCCTGCTACATTTGGGGGATGCATGGACTTTGTGCTTGGGGTCTGGGGGCCTGGAAGTGTGAGATGCTTGAAGAGGACTCAGCAACATTAAATTACAAGACCAAGGGTCCTGTGTGCCTTGGAGCTGTCTACTCCTTTGGGCCTGGTTGGTGGCAGCTAGAGCTTGGGAGGACCTGGGTATGGGGCCCACAGAGGTTGGCTTCCAAGGGGGACAGACAGTATGGTCAGCACTTAGTACGGATGTGATCCTTACTGGTATGGATTTCACCAGCATAAATCAGACTCCGTGTTTTCTCATCATGACTTCTGATGGGTGAGGCCAAACCTATTTTATATCTTTTGCTGTGATCTTCATATCTCAGCATCCTGAGTAGCTAGGATTATATGCATGAGTCTCTGGCATTTAGACTCTCATTCTTTTTGGTGTATTAGGGTTTGAACTCAAGGCCTTAGGCTTGCCAGTCAAGTCGTCTACCACGGTAGCCAAGCCTTTCTGTCTTGGGCATTTCCGAGATAGACACTCACTCCATATGTGCTCAGGCTGGGCTGGATCGTGATCCTCCTATCTGTGACAGGCATGAGCCATGAGGCCTGGTCCTCCTTAGTTGGGATGGTAGACATATAGCACCATGCTCAGTCATTGCTTTAGATGATTGTCCTGAACTTAGTTTACAGCAACCGCAAAGCTCTGGGTTGAGGCTCCACAATTGTACCTCAGTCTCCTCCTGGGACAGTTGTGAGGAAACAAGGGATCAATACAGGGGGATCTCTGGAGTAGGGCCAGGCACAGAGGGAGCAGCTGTCAGATACGGTTCTTGGCAATTCTGTGAGCATACGACAGGAAGATAACTGGGAAAGTGCTCAGATGGGGCTTGTTTTTAGTCATGTGACATGTACGGGATTATGAAATAAAACATGGTTCTCTTTCATCCTTATCCTATTCCCATGAGGAATAAGATCCTTCACTGTGTTCAGTTTTGTAGTTGGGGAAAATGAGGCATGGAAAAGCCAGGTGACCAACTCATGACCTCCAGTTGACAGAAAGCTCAGCATGACTTCTATGCCATGGTCCCGAGGAGAATGTGTGGTATTCAGTATACTTCTTGTGGTGGAAAGTCCACTTTTTGTCAGTCGTGGGGCTTGAACTCTGGGCTTGGGTGCTGTCCTCGAGCTCCTCAGCTTAAGACTAGCACTCTACCACTTGAGGCACAGTGCTCCAGTTTTCTGGTGGTTCTTTGGAGATAAGATTCTCATGGACGTTCCCACCTGGGCTGGCTATGAACCATGTTCATCATATCTCAGCCTCTTAGTTAGGATTATAGTCCTGAGCCACGGGCACCCGGCTTAATTGTAATTCTGACTTTCTTTCTCTCTCTCTCTTTCTCTCACAGGAACTGGTTGAATGGGTGCTGAAGAGGTGGCCCAGTGTTCCCATGTGGCTGGAACCCAAGGTGGCCCTCTCAATCTCGAGGTGGGTTGTGGTTCAGGAACTGTCTCACTCCAGCCTGTTGAACCAGCCCCATGAGGTAAGCCCCTCTGTGCCTGGCTAGACCGTGACAGTTATTCATTGTCGATCTAGCCTTATTGGACTTAGTATTGTTTTCTACGTCCTTTTGTAGCAATTGGCCACAATTATGATACATAGTTATGGAATGAAAATATGATACCATCTTAAGAAATTCATTTAGAGCTCTGGGAATGTGGCTTCATGGTACGGTGATTGCCTACCATGCATGAACACCTGAGTTCAATTCCTCATACCAGATAAACAGAAAAAGAAACACTGGAAGTGGTGCTGTGCCTCAAGTGGTAGAATGTTAGCCATGAGAGAAAGAAAAAGCTCAGGAATAATTCCCTAGCCCTGAGGTTAAGCCCCAGTACTATAGGACTGGCAAAAAAAATGTAGTGAGTAAATGCAAAATAAATAATCCATACTTGGAATATATATTGCTCCTTCCATACTAATACCTGACAATACTCCCTAATTCATGTAATTTACCTATATTAGGACACTGTGTTGAAAAAAAAAGTTTTGTTCATTAGATCACAGCAATTAATTCTGGGAATGTGCTTAGATGTCAGGTGAAGATTAATTCTGGAAACTCAAAGATTCTAGGCTTTTGAGTGGTCACTGCTAATCACAATGAGAAGGATAGTCAAGTGAGATTTGGAAATCTTTTTGGTCAGTCATGGCAACAAAAAGGCAGAGGCAAATTATCAGTTGGGACAAGAGAAGGAATAACTCAAGATGGAAGGAACAAATGATAGTAACTAATGTATACCAGAAACCATTCTGGGGAACCATTTTTGGTTATTGAAGAACTAGTTATCAACCAGGCTTATTCTTCATTGCCTTTAGCATTCCAACTCTCTTAGGCTATTTCTTAATCTCTGTGTGATAAATGTATCTCCTCCTATGCTGTTTTTCCACACCTGATCTTTTTCTTTCTAAAAATCTCAATCTTTCCTGATACTAAATACAACTGCACAGATGGCAAGGGGTTGCTAATGTAAGAGTCCCATAGCTCATGCTTCATTAATGTAACAAAATTGAATAGGAGGAATTATGTATTGCTACCTCAATTTTTCTGAAAAGCTGCCATGTCATCATTTGATTCAAATTTCCATTCTTTGTCTAAATAGTGTCATTGAATGCACTAATTGGAAATATGAGCTGGGTACTGGTTGCTTAAGCCTGTAATCCTAGCTAATCAGGAGGTTGAGACCACAGGATTCCAGTTCAAAGCCAGCCTGCTCTGGAAAGTCCATGAGACTCTTATCTTCAATTAACTACCAGACCCCCAGAAGTGGTGCCATAGATAAAGTGGTAGAGCACTGAGCTTTAGCTGAATCGTTGAGGGACAGCACCCAGGATCAGAGTTCAAGACCCACGACTAAAAAAAAGTGCAAATATGACTTAAAGTTTCCCCAAAAGGAAGGACAATGTCAATAGTAATCTTCCAAAGCAGAAAAAATTCCAAAATGATTCATTGCACTTTCTTTTGCTGACTTATTTAAGTTATGGCTTCTTGGATGGACATATTTTCTTCTTTTGAAAATTGTCAAATGTTAGCTTTATAATAAACTTCATTTAGTATTTCTTGGTTCAAATCAGAAGTCTTGATACAGTTAATGTCACTTGGCTTTTTTTTTTGCCAGTCAAGGTGCCTGTACTCTGGGCCTGGGCACTGTCCCTAAGCTGTTCAGCTCAAGGCTAGTGCTCTACCACTTGAGACACAGTACCACATCCAGCAGCTTTTTCTGCTCTTGTGGTGCTGAGGAATCGAAGCCAGGGCCTCATGCATTCAATGCAAGCACTCTACTCCTCAGCCACCTTCTCAGCCCATCATTGACATTCTTACTATCTCAGTTCAAAGCAAACCCAGGCAGGAGAGTCTGTCAACCTCTCATCTCTAATTAACCACCAAAACGTCCAGAAGTGGGGGTTTGGCTCAAGCAGTAAAGTACAAGCTTTGGGGGCAGGTGGGCAGGAAAGACATCTATTCAGGTACATGGTCCAGCCTATGGGATCAAGCCCCAGAATCCACACAAACTGAACAAACAAGCAAACAAAAAAAAAAAAACAGGTATTTCTTTGGGACCCTCCTTAAAGGAGTACTGGTCTGAGAAGAAACTGAATTTGCTGATTATCCTCACTGGATCCTGCTTTTTTGGAATCTTTATTGCTATGGAGAACTCAGGACCAGACTAAAGGAATGGATAACTAAATCATGCAACAAGAGAATCATCTCAGGAGTGAAATATCCATCCATAAAGCACTTTCAAATCTCCATGTCTTTTTTTCTTTTCAGTAGAACACTTTTAAAACAACGTTATTTCCTTTTCTTCCATGCTGGCCCTCAAATGGCACATTATTTCCTTTTGTAATACTCTCAACCAGAAGTTTGAAACAAGTTTTATATGAGTAAAAACACACTCGAAAAATCAGGGACAGAGTTTCCCTCAATCCTTGGATCCTTTTCTTGTACAGTAAAAAGGAAAACAAATTAACTTGAACTTTGTCATACCTCTATGTTCAATTCCTCTCCTGGGATCAGTTTCCACCTCCAGTAATAGTTACTTACAGTAGCAATTTATGGTGCTGCTTAAGGTATAATGAATGTGTGCTGGCTTCATTGAAATAGCACCAGGACACCTTTGACATCATGTAGCAGTGTTTCAGAGACAACTTAGTAAAGAGAAAATATGAAATTTAAATTGCTTATAAATACATTATCCATGAGTACATTGAGCTCAAACTTCATAAGTGCTCTGTAATTTAAGGTGAATTTTAAATGGGAAGAGGGTTCTTAGATCATTTTTTTGTGAGTGTATGTGCTGTGCATTATTTTCCAAGTGTACAAAAGTTAATAATAAGAGAAACAATAGCAATAATAGGAGAAAGAGAAGTTCTGTGTTTAAGGGTTCAATACAATATAGAAGACTCTACAAATAAGACAACATTGAAACAATGAAGCCAAGTTCAGTATGTAGATTTACAGAAGTGATATAGAGAAAGCATTACTCCTAAGTGGAACATAAAGTATGACACCACTCCCTTTCTAAATCACACTTCCAATTGTGCAAATTTGTAAAAAGTAGAATAGAAGAATGATTCTGGTTCCATGCAAGTCAAATATAAGAGAATGGGCTTAACTGGAAAAAAAGTCCATTTTGAAAGTGCAGGGATTATGCTAGCAATGAACCTGGAGGCAAATATCATGTTTATTTTTATTTCATATATATATATATATATATATATATATATATATATATATATATATATATATATATATATATATATACTGTTGTTGGTCGTGGCACTTGAACCCTGGGTGCTGTCCCTCTGCTATTCAGCTTCAGGCTAGTGCTCTACCACTTGAGCCACAGTACCACTTCCAGTTTTCTTGTAGTTAGAGAAAAGAGTCTCCGGGACTTTCCTACCAGGGCTGGCTTTGAACCTCAATCCTCCGATCTCACCGTCACCCAGCTTAAGATCACATTTCTAACAGTGTACATTCAGCATATGTAATGTGTATGTTCATCTATCTTTATATAAATTCTTGAGTTAAAAATCTGGGCTACAGGTTAGACTTCACAGTCACAAAACGTTTGTAGTTTAAAAGTTGATACTCCTGGAAAACTAAAACTTAAGAATGTAAAGGAGTCTGGGAAGTTCAGTTTTCATCCCGCCTGGGCAGAAAAATCTTTGAGACACTATCTATAATTAACCAGCCAAAGCTGCATTGGAAGTGATGGAATACCACTCATGAGCAAGATTGTTGAATAAGAGCTTGAGGCTTTTGCATACATACATACAAACACACGCATACACACAGAGGCACTTATATGTGCACACATGAATACACAAATGAAACAACTCTCAGAATATGTAGAAAAGTTAGAAAGCAATAGAAAATATGTCCTGAGTAAAACTAGAATCAAGTGATAAATTTGAATATTAAAAAGTCCTCAAGTGAACTTTCTTCAAAAATGTTTGACACTATTACATAGGTAGGGACCAGAGATAGTAAGAAAGTCAAGTAATCATTATTAAAGGGATCGGATTCATGGAGGAATGAATCAGAGACCCCTGCATGTGCATCTGAAAATGGTCATATCCTGTGTCAAATGTTAGAACATCTTTCAAAGTTGTACATAAACAGTCTGAGCAGTCAATGGATAAGATCATCAGAGAAGTTCAGAATTGCTAGAGTGTTTCTAGATTAAATAAACCAACAAACTATGGCAGGGCAATGTGATACAAGCCTGGAATTCTGGCACTCAGACTAAGACAGGAGATTAGAGAGTGGAATTACACAGTGATTCCTTCCCTGGACCAGGTAGTATAGTTTTGTCTCAAAAGAAACCAAATTATAAGAAAGGAATACACAGTTGGGAGTTTGGGCTAATTTTGTCATTATGTTTTGAGAAGTCAAGTTTCCTATTGAAATGCAACTGATATATAATCCTCAGTTGTGTTTTAAATGTTTTCTTCATTACAAACATTCTTATATGCAAAATAGCTCATGATTCCCATCCAAAATTTGAAAAAGTAAGTAAGCGTCATTCTGTTGGATGCCAAAGAAATGATGAAGGTTTACAAAACTTAAACCCGGAGAAATAGCACAGTTCGTCTAATGTAGGACTTTGTGGACCTTGCAAAATTAGAATTTAGATTCAAAATAAATAGTTTTTTTTGTAATTCCATATTCTATAGGATACTACAAAATTCTTTTTAAGTAGAGGCTTTAACTGACAAATTCACAAATTATTCTGGCATTCTATTTGCCTAGAATATTCTTTCAAGAGAGTTATAATTAGAACTTAGCTAATAGGTAATTCCAACAGTTCATGTATAAAATAATAATGTGAATAATCTAGACAGAATTGCCAACAAATGGATGATATTAATTTATAAATTTAGAAAAAGCATTTTTGAGGGTTTGGTATAACATGGTATGAAGAGAATAATTGTGTGACATCTTTCTTCTACCTATATGTTACACAGGAAGCAATTTCCTTAATTTTGTGCCTCGGTATGCAATGAGAATAACGCTAAGTTTGGGTTCATTATTATTTTATATTTTTTAGGGGGGTCCGGTCGTGAGGCCTGAACTCTGGCCCTGGGCGCTGTCCCACAGCTCTCCTGCTCAAGGCTAGCGCTCTTCCACTTGAGCCACACCGCCACTTCTGGCTTTTTTTCTTTTTGCATATGTGGTGCTGAGGAATCGAACATGCATGCAAGGCGCTCTACCATTGAGCCACCTTACCAGCCCAATTTTTGTTTTTGTTTTATTGGTTTGACCTAGGGCTTTAACTCTGGGCCTGGACACTGTCTCTGAGCTCAAGGCTCCTGCCCTACCACTTCAACCTCAGTGCCACTTGTGTCTGGCTATTTCTGAGAAGTTTATTGACGATAAGATTCTAAGGGACCTTCCTGCCTGGATGGGCTTTGAACCATAATCTTCTGATCTTAGTATCCGGAATATCTATGATAGTTAAAAAAGTATAAATATAAGTAATATTTGCAAGTGTTCTGATCTCAAGAATACCACTGGGGGAAAATTGATTCAACTGAGTTTATTGTGGTGTTCTTTGCAGAACAAGGAGGGCAACACAATACCAGACGTGTAGTATTTTTTTCACAGCAGATATAAGCTATTCCTGATGTGAATTAAGGGAACTTTAAGGTGCACCTTACAAGTTGGAAACTGTTGGGCTAGGATGACTTTATGGCATAAAGCTGGGGATTGCTTACTCTTGAAGAATTATTACAGATGCTTCATAGTTTTATCCTCTACAAGAATGTGACTATTTTTCTGTTCACTTCTCAATCTTTAACACCCCATTGGAAACTGCATCTATTACAGAATTATATAACATGAAAACAAGTACTGTTTTGAATCTCTCAGGTATGGAATGTTCAGAATTTGAAAATGAGTAGTTATTAGTCATAGGAATTTTGAAGAACACATATATTCTCTCCTAACAACTTATTTAATTTTAAAAGTTAACACATATATTCTCTCCTAACAACTTATTTAATTTTAAAAGTTATGGGTTTCTATACAATTAAACTGTTTTTGTTTTATGTGTGTGAATGTGCTAAATTTATTTTTTCCAAAATATGCAAGTATATTTGAAAATATTGTCTAGTTGGAAAACATTCAAGTTGACGACCTTCTGATAAAGAAAGGTTAATTAAATCAAATTAGATGACAAATATTTTTGATTTTTTAAAATTTTACTCTATAAAGAATAACATTAACTATACCAATACAGTGAAATTTTATTTTATGCAGCTTATTTGTTAAATTTAATTTTACTGTCAAAGTAATGTACAGTCGGGTTACAGTAATTGTAAGGTAGTTAATACATAACTTTTCAAACTTGTTACCCCCTCCCACACTTTTCTCACAGTTTTCCTTCACCTCAATACCCCTCACAAGTTGTAATGTATATTTCCAACATATTGTCTTGTGAGTACTGCTAATGCATTGGTTTGCCCTTTGTCATTTGTGTCACCATTGTTATGTTCCTCTTCCCTTCCCTAATTAAGGTAAATGTATACACAATACACAGGGTACCAAAATCAAATACAGCAAGAGATAAACCAAAGGGGGAAAACCAAAGAAAATTGAAATCACATAATACATAAAAACAACAACAACCGCAAATAAAAATCTCTGATTCCATATCTTGGAGTTCATTTTGTTCAATATCAGCTTATGTGGTCATATATATGCATAACGAGGTCACTGGAAAATAATAGTTGAATGGACTAGATATAGTGAAAACAGCATGTTAACTGTTTTTGATGGTAAAGGTGGAATTAGGATTGGTGAATTCACGGTTTTGATAAAGGAATTTTAAAAGAGTTTTAAAATTATGACACGTACATTTTAATTGTTCAAACTTTTTAACAACGTAGCCTATTAAGAAAATTTAAAATTGCCTGGGAAAATAGGCTTTCATGCAAAGAAATCTATGGATACTTAGGGGAGAGGGAGCAATGTGAATGAAGATGGCTCATATTCACACTAAACAAACAAACCTCAGAAACCTTTCTGTATATCCTGTAGCTTCCCTTGAAAATTGTTCTTACCCAGGAAATATACTCTCACTGTGTGAAACAAGGTTATAGTGCAATTTAATTCAAATTTCTTTAAAAAAAAAGACATCAATATTTGTGAACTGACCTTTAATTACCAAACAGTAATTCTCTGAAAAATATAATTTGGGTCAAAATATTTTGGGAGAAAGTGCCCTCCACAATGAAAAAAGGTATTGGGTTAACACATTTCTGTTTGTAATACTTTCCACAATGTTTTTGTACGTAAAGCACTGAAACAGAAAAAAAATCTGATTGGCTCCTTCAAACCAGTGATTTCACATTTCTAAGTGGCTCACAAATATAATATCCTTATTAACATGAGATAGAGATGACTTCTCTTAGTACATAAGACAAAAAGTTTTGGGTTCAGAAAAGAATTGAGCACATGGAAAAGGTAAGAAACAGTGTTCTTAGAAGCCCTAGCTAAGCAAATTGGCTTTAGCAGTGGAGGGAGGTCAAAACTTTTTGATATAGATTGTAATATTTTTCCTACCTAAAGTGATTTTACAAAGCCGATTTGGCTCACTAAAATGCAGAACTGATTGAATGAAGACATGAAAATAAACCCCACATCCAAACGAGGCAAATTCAAACATTTTTAAAGGAGAAACCATGAAGATGTAGCAGTGAGGGAGGCCTTATAGTCCTTCAGCTTCACTAGACTTGAAGCCAAGAAGTTGTGATTAATTGGAAATCGGGCAAGAGATAAGAGGAGGACATAGAAATAGGACATAGAAGCATTGTCCTTTGTAACAGACACTGTCATCCAAGGTATGGGTGAATTAACTTTATTCTCTTCCATACATCTTGATGAGTAAATGCAAGACTAAGAGAAAAAAATCTATTGAAATAACTTTGCAAAAATAACTTTACTGTTCCAGATATAGTATCAAAGGAGAGTCTTAAGAGAGAAAATAAAAGTGGAGTATTCTGCGGTTTCTCTAAGCACCTAGTTAGCAAAATATATCTTTGAGGTTAGAAGTGATTGAACCAAAAAGTGGTGGAGTACTTATGTTTGTGGGCACTTTAGACACAAGAAGACTTTCAAGGTAAAAGAATAAAGAAAAACGGATATCCAAATATTTGTGATCACAATTTCTTGGAATGGTTTTTTTGGAGACAATGTTTTATATTAGAGTTTAGCCTGATTAACATCAATGTTGGGTTTTTATGTCAACCAAATGCAGGGGTGAAGTTTAATGGACGCCCTTGAACAAGTAAACAGCATGATAAAAAAAAAAAAAGGCAGAAGTAGTGCTGTGGCTCAAGCGGTAGAGTGGTAACCTTGAGTGAAGAGCGAAGGGACAGCTCCCAGAGTTCAAGCCCAATGACCACCAAAAAAAAGTACTCATTACTTTAGGGGCTGGGAAGGTGGTTCAGAGGTAGAGTGCTGGCCTTGCCTGCCTGAGGCCCTGGGTTTGATTCCTAAGCACCACATAACAAACAAGACCACACTAAACCTACCAGCACAACTATGTTTATTGCAGCACTATTTACTATAGCTAAGATATGGAATCAACCCAGATGTCCCTCAGTAGATGAATGGATCAAGAAAATGTGGTATATATACACAATGGAATTCTATGCCTCCATCCGAAAGAATGACATTGCCCCTTTTGTTAGGAAATGGAAAGGCTTGGAAAAAATTATATTAAGTGAAGTAAGCCTAGCCTAAAGAAAGATAGGTTCCATGGTTTCCCTTATTTGCAATATCTAGTATGTGTAAGTGAAGCAGAAAAGGTTGATAATGTGATGTTAGGAAAATGAACCCTTAGATATGTATTTAAATGTTTTTTTTCTTTCATGCATTTGTTTCTAACGCATTTATAAGTTTATTTCTTTGTTGCTTTGTATGTCCCTCCCCCACAGTATAACCTTTGCTTTCACTATATTTGATGATGGTATAATTTGTGGAGGAGAAGGGGAAAAGCTAGTCGTTTAAGGATAACTGTGGACCCGTTACAACAAGGAGAAGTACAAATTATCATGTCGAAAACGAACTTTACAATTTTGGTGGTGGGGGGAAGGTTCGTTGGGGGGGCAAGGGGAGGCTGGGAAGGGATGTGAAGGGTAAGCAAAAGAGGAGGCTTCAATGCTTGATAAGAAATGTACTCATTATATTGCCCATGTAATTGTAACCCCTCTGTACGGTATGTTCACAATAAAAAAATAAAAATTAAAAAAAAATCTAGAAGTGGCGTTGTTGCTCAAGTGGTAGAGCACTAACTAGCCTTGAACTGAAGAGCTAAGGGACAGCACCCAGGCCCAGAATTCAGGCCCCACGACAGCACCAAAAAAAATGGCAAATAATATTTAGTGAATTACTTTCATCAATTATTTTTCCAGAACAAAGAAGGAAATATATAACTCAAAATCAATTGACTTTAAAGTATGAGGAAAGAGTAGTGAAGAGAGATGAAAGAAAACATAGAGGATTGTTTTCTCTTCAGCCGAGTAATAGGTTCTTGATCTTGTTTCTTCCATTCTGTCTTCACAAGCGATTAACTGTGGCTCAGAACTGGAGTATCCATTTCAGACAGAGAGAACTCACAGAAGGAAGATAACATTTGCAGAGATATAGGAGATTTGTAACCTGAGACAATCTATTTAAATCCGTTCAAATTTCTCCCCTACCCCAAACTGCCCTCTTTGAATAGTTTTGTTTGCTTTTCCCAAGATTGCCCTTCATTAACTGCTTAAAATTTTGAGAGGTCATATTCATATTCTTTAGAGATTGCTGTTTGGTTGTAATTTTTGTGTGTTTTTTCACAATTTCAAAAGATTGTGCAAGTGTGTTACAATTAAATATGTTGATCTAATTGTCCAATGCTCCTGGATCAGATTCACTCCTTCTATCATTGTCAACCAACTCCTTCTCCAAGATTTATTTCAGATTTACCACTTCCTTTATCACATATGTACATTGATATTCTAGCTGTACTTGCTCCTTGTTCCATTTCTCATTCATTCTTTGTATTTACTATCATTCCTCTCTGGTTTCAACTTCCTGATAGTCATTCTGTTAAACTGTCTGTTAATAGTTTGAAATGTTTATATACATTCCATGGAGTTTCAATCCTGCATATACTTAAACTTATGTCAGCTTATATTTCCATAATTCATTCATCTGCAATAATAATTTGCAGGACTGGAGGCGTGAATCACCTAGACATGATTTAATTCTCATCCATTTGGAAGATTGATCTTTAGTCAATAAGAAAGTTTAAAAATGGTTTAGAATGTATTCCTAACTACCAATTTTTATAAATGGCTTTGTACAATGGTGTGTGATTATTTTATTTTACATGGGATAATATTTTCTACTACATTTAAGTTTTGAAAAAAGAAAATTAAAATTTACTATTATAGAGGAATATGATAGAAATAGAAGACAGATTTTATGTTTGTCACATCTCTGACGAGAACCCATATTCAAGTCTTACTATGTTAGACAGATAGGGAAAATATAAAATAACATATGATAAGGCAACTATTTGTGACTTTTTAAAATGTAACTTATTAAATTATGAAATTTATTTTATTAGCTAATGTTAGGATTTGAAATATTGGAGGCTGATATATTTAACAAATATTGGAAGGCACCTAAAGAATGACACAAATGGTGGGTGGTACTATTTCTACAGTTCAATGAATGGTTGAACCTGATTGGCATTATTGAGGGTAAGTAAATCAAATCTATTGTAACTCTATTATAACTCTATTGCCACTAAGTATAATCTGTTTGTCAAATGTTATTTTGGCGAATGTGATTTTTTTTGGTAGATCGTGGGGCTTGAACTCTGGGCTTGGGGACTGTCCCTGCGCTCTTCAGCTCAAGGTGAGCACTCTACCACTTGAGCCAAAGTGCCACTTCTGATATTCTAGTGGTTTATTGGAGATAAGTGTCTAACGGATTTTCCTGCCCGGGCTGGTTTTGAACAGTTATCCTCAGATCTCAGGCTCCTGAGTATTTTTTTTTTAATATTTTTTATTGTGAACATACTGTAGAGCGGGGTTACAATTACATGGGCAAGATAATGAGTACATTTCTTATCAAGCATTGCAGGCTCCTCCTTCGTTTACACTTCACATCCCTTCCCAGCCTCACCCTGTACCCCCACCCAATGGTCCCCCCCACCAAAGTTGTTGCAACGGGTCCACCTGTATCCTTAAACGATTTGTTTTTCCCCTTCTCTTCCACAAATTAAACCGACATCAAATATAGTGAAAGCAGGGTTATAGTGTGGGGGACAGACATACAAAGCAACAAAGAGATAATCTTATAAATGCATTAGAAACAAATGCATGAAAGGAAAAAAAAACATTTAAATACATATATAAGGGTTCATTTTCCTAACATCACATTATCTGACCTTTTCTGCTTCACTCATACATATACTAGATATTGCAAATAAGGGAAACCATGGGACCTATCTTTCTTTGGGCTTGACTTACTTCACTTAAGATAATTTTTTCCAAGCCTTTCCATTTCCTAACAAATGGGGCAATGTCATTCTTTCTGATGGAGGCATAGAATTCCATTGTGTATATATACCACATTTTCTTGATCCATTCATCTACTGAGGGGCATCTGGGTTGGCACCATATCTTAGCTATAGTAAATAGTGTTGCAATAAACATAGTCATGCTGGTAGGTTTAGTGTGGTCTTTTCTGTAAACATTTGGGTAAATGCCCAAAAGTGGGATGGCTGGGTCATAGGGGAGTTCTATGTGAAGTCTTGTGAGGAAGTTCCATTCTGCTTTCCAAAGTGATTGAACAAGTTTACACACCCACCAACAATGAAGTAAGTTTCCCTTCTGTCCACATCCCCTCCAGTATCTGTTGTTATTAGAGTTCTTGATTTTTGCCATTCTAACTGGGGTGAGGTGGTATCACAATGTTGTTTTGATTTGCATTTCTTTTATGGCTAGGGATGATGAGCATTTCTTCATGTGTCTATTGGCCATCCTTCTTTCTTCTTCAGAGAAGTTTCTCTTTAAATCTTTAGCCCACTTATTTATTGTGCAGTTGTTTCTTTGAGGATTTGTTGTTGGGGGATTTAATTTTTTTGAGTTCCAAGTATATTTTAGATATGAGACCCTTGGCCATTGTATGGATAGTGAAGATCTTCTCCCAATCCGTGGGCTTTCTATTGATCTTGCTAGCTATGTCCTTCGCCATGCAGAAGCTCTGGAACTTCATGTTATCCATTTCTCCAACCTTTCTTTGATTTGTTGTGTTTCCGGGTCTCTATTCAGAAAATTTCGGCCTGAGCCAAGGAGACCTAGGGTTTCTCCTATTCCATCCTCTAATGTTTTCAGTGTTTGCTTTGACTCCGAGGTCTTTGATCCATTTGGAATTGATTCTATTGCAGGGTGATATATAAGGTTCTAGCTTTAGTTTTCTACAAGTAGTTAACCAATTTTGCCAGCACCATTTACTGAAGAGGCTGTCTTTGTTCCATTCTATTGTTTTAGCTCCCTTATCAAAGAATAGATGGCAATAGGTCTGTAGGTTTCATTTCTGGATTTTCAATTCTATTCCATTGGACCTGAGGTCTGTTCTTGTGCCACTAAAAATTGATTTGATTACTATAGCTTTATAGTATAATTTGAAATTTGGTATAGATATTCCTCCAGCAGTGTACTTCCGGTTGCAAAGCATTTTTGCTACGCGGGGACTTTTATTGTTCCATATGTATTTTTGGATTGCCTCTTCTATTTCCTTGAAGAATGAGGTTGGAATTTTGATAGGTATCACATTAAATTTGTAGATAACCTTGGGAAGTATTGCCATTTACACGATGTTAATCTTTCCAATCCAGGAGCATGGGAGGTTTTGCCATTTTCTAAGTTCTGTTTTGATTTCCTTTTTCATGTTTTTAAAGTTTTCATCATAGAGGTCCTTCACTTCTTTGGTTAAGTTGATTCCTAGGCATTTTATTTTGGGCTGGCTATTACAAATGGAGTTGCTTTCCTAATTTCAACCACACTTTTCTCATTGTTGGCATACAGACAAGCCATTGATTTTGGGGGGTTAATTTTATACCTTGTTACTTTGCCAAAGTTTTGGATCAACTTGGGTATTTTGGGAGTGGAGTCTATGGGATTCTTTAAATACAAGACCATGTTTTCTGCAAAGAGGAAGAGTTTTACTTCTTGTTTCCCTATTTGGTTCCCCTTTATGTTTGCATCTTGTCTTATTGCTGTAGCTAGGCATTCTATTTTACTAGATTGAAGAGAAGTGGAGAAAGTGGGCATCCTTGTCTTGTTCCTGAGTTAAGAGGAAATGGCTTTACTTTTTCAACATTAAGTATAATGCTGGCTGTAGGTTTGTCATATATAGCCTTTATTTTATTGAGAAATGTTCCATGGATTCTTAATTTTTCCAAAACCTTCATCATAAAGGGGTATTGGATCTTGTCGAATGCTTTTTCTGTATCTATTGAGATAACCATGTTGTTCTTATCCTTGCATATATTGATTTGCATATATTGAACCAGCTTTGCATCCATGAAATGAATCCTGTTTGATCGTGGTGTATGATTTTTTGGATGAATTGTTGAAGGCGATTGGTCAAAATTTTGTTGAGAAATTTTGCATCAATGTTCATCAAAGAAATGGGTCTATAGTTCTCTTTCTTTGATGAGTCCCTGCCTGGTTTTGGGATGAGGGTTATGATGGCCTCATGGAATGTGTTCCGTAGTAAACTTTCTCTTTCAATTTCATTGAAGAGTTGGAGGAGTTTGGGCATGAGCTCCGCTTTGAAAGCCTTGTAGAATTCCGCTGTAAAACCATCAGGTCCTGGACTTTTCTTAGCTCGAAGGTCTCTTATTACTCTTTCTATTTCAATGGTTGATATGGGCCTGTTAAGCTGGTTTAACTCATGTTGGTTTAGTTTTGGCATGTCTGTATTTGCTAGCAAAATTTCCATTTCTGCCAAGTTCTTGCATAAAGTTTTGAGAAGTATTGCCTTATAATGTTCTGAATCTTGGTTGTTTCTGTGATGATGTTTCCATTCTCATCTCTGAGTTTATTTAGGTATGTTCTCTTCTTTTTTTAATAAGATTTACTAAGGGTCTGTCAATTTTGTTAATTTTTTTGAAGAACAAACTCTTTGTTTTGTTGATTCTTTCTATAGTTTTTTGGATTCCTATTCATTTCATTCTTATTTAATTTTAATTATTTCTTTCCATCTACTGGTTTGGGGTTCATCTTGCTGCTCTTTTTCAATTAAATTTAGATGTGTCATTAAATTGTTGGTTTCAGATCTCTCCAATTTGTTGTTGTAGGAGCTCAGAAGTATAAACTTGCCTCTGAGTACTGCCTTTACTGTGTCCCAGAGGAGCTGGTAATTAGTGTGCTCATTTTTGTTGGATAGCATGAACATTTGAATTTCCTTTCTTTATCTCTTCCATGACCCACTCCTGGTTCAACAGTGTGTTGTTCAGCTTCCACGAGTTATCGGACTTTCTTTGGTGGCTTTTGGTGTTGAGTTCCAATTTTATTCCCTTGTGGTCAGAGAGAATTCAAGGTATGATTTCAATATTTCTGGATTTGGACAAGTTTGCTTTGTGGCCTAAAATGTGGCCTATTTAAAAAAATGTTCCATGTGGTGCTGAGAAAAACGTGTATTCTGATGCTTCTGGGTGAAATATTCGGTAGATGTCTGTTAAATCTAGTTGATCTATGCAGTTGTTTAGATCTGCGGTTTCTCCATTTAGTTTTTGCTGAGTTGTTCTATCTAGTGGGGAGAGTGGTGTGTTAAAGTCCCCAGCAATTAATGTCTTTGGATATTTGTGGGATTTGTGGATAAATTTGGTGCTCCATTGTTATGCAAATAGATATTTAGAATTGTAATATCGTCCTGAAATAGAGATCCATTAATTAGTATGTAGCGACCTTTATCTCTTCTCATTAATTTTAATTGGAAGTCTATTTTATCTGATATTAGGATTGCAACTCCTACCTGTTTATGCGGGCCGTTTGCTTGGTAGATTTTGTTCCAGCTTTTCACATTCAAAATGTGTTTGTTTTTATGGGCAAGATATGACTCCTGAAGGCAGCAGACAGAAGCATCTTGTTTTTTAATCCAAATACACAGTGTATGTCGCTTAATTGTAAAGTTAAGTCCGTTAATATTAAGAGATAGGACTAAGAGGTATTTGGTAGTTCTTTCCATGTTATCCACCTTCTTGGGGGTTGCGAAATCTGTGTTCTTACTATTGTTCTTGGATTCTCAGTTTCTTGGCCTTTATTGTGGCTTGTTGGTTTTCTATGTGTAGGACATCTTTAAGAATCTTTTGTAGGGCTGGTTTGGTGGAGATGTATTGTTTCAATTTCTCTTTTCTATGGAAGGTTTTTATTTGGCCTTCAGTTATGAAGGAGAGTTTAGCTGAGTACAGTATTCTCGGTTGATAGTTGTTTATTTTTTAGGCATGGCATACATCTTTCCGGGATCTTCTTGCTTTGATTGTCTCTGCTGAGAAATCTCATGTGATTCCAATTGGTTTCTCTTTATAGATGATTAATCTTTTTTCCTTCACAGCTTTAAGGATCTTTTCCTTGGTCTGAGTTGATCCTGTGTGGATTATAATGTGATGGTGGGATGTCCTATTCTGGTCTGGTCTAGTTGGCATTCTAAAAGCTTCTTGTACCTGAATAGGCCTATCTTTTTGCATGTTTGGCAAGTTCTCTGGTAGGATTCTGTTAAACAAAATTCCTGGACCATTAACTTCTGTTTCTAGGTGCTCCTCTACACCCATTATCCTTAGATTAGGCCTTCTGATGGTGTCTTCCAAGTGTTGGATAGATCTATCATATTTCTTGGACTTGTCGTGGATGTTTGTATGTTCTTTCTCTATAATATCTAGGCTGTCTTCAATCCCCAAGATTCAATCTTCTGCATGGTCTAACCTGCTGTCAAGACTTTCTACTTTGTTTTTTTTATTTCTTTTGCTTCTAATTGGTCAGCTTTGAAGGCTTCAAATTCTTTGTTGAAGCTTTGTTTTAGATCTTGTATGAACTTCTTTACTTCCTTAATTTGGTGTTCAGTGTTTATTCTCAAATCACTTAGTTGATTGGTTATGGTTTCCTTGGACTCCCATTCCTTCTCTTTGTTTCCATTCAGCATTCCCTTTTTGGTCCCCCCTGATTTTCTTCAGCTCTTTGTTAATGGCTCCCATGAATGCCTTAAGTGATCTTTGTGTATCCTTATCCTGATCTCTCAATTCCTGCATTACTCTTTGCTTAGCTTCTTCCCCTTCATGCCATTCCTGTAGTTCTCTTTGAGTGTTCTCATCCTGTTCACGCTGTTCCTGCCTTTCTCTTTGAGTATTCTCAAGCTGCTTACACAAACGCTGTATCAGTTTTTGAGTAGTTTCCTCACGCTCATGATTTTCCTGTATATACCTTTGGATTGCCTGTTCTCTCTCCCTATCACGCTCATACAGAGTCCTTTGTAGGTTTTCAATCTTTTCCTCCATTGACCTTTTGTTTGCCTCGTCTTTCTCCCTCTCACGCTCATATAGATTCCTTTGCATGTTTTCAATCTTTTCATTTATCATGTTTGCCTGCAGTGTTTGTAGAGCTATTTATGAACTCTCCTCGGGATTATTCATTATCTGTTCTGTCCCCTGATTATCATGAGTGGGAGTTGGGGTACCCAGACTTGCCATTTTTCCTGTGTTTATCTGGCTTACTCTGCCCATTTGGGACGAAATTAACACCAGTTTTGTGCTAGAACACTATCTTAAGGCAAGCATCAACCAAAGTCTGACTTTGAACAGTCAATTTGTACAGTACAATCTTGTTCAGTAAATACAACTATTCAACATCAAACAACTATAATTTAATGGGCTACACACCGCAAAGAAGAATTTGGAAAACCAGAAATTATTAGGGTTAAGGAGAGATGTAGATAAAAATATGAATACAGTGATGTGGGAAGGCACAAGGAGAGTTAACTTAACGAAGTCCTAATCTGAAAGCAGGAAATAGGTTGCATAAGATGAAAGTAGAGGGAGAGAAAAAAAAGAAGAAAGAGAAAGGGAAAAAAAAAGAGACCAGAAAAAAACAGAAAAGTAGTAATTAAAAATATTATGCAGAACGAAAACAAACTATTCAGAGAAGAACGTGAATATAATGAGAAAAGGGGAGGGATATAAAGGAGATGTGAAAAACTTAAAATATTATATAGGTATAAAGAGGTAGTACTGCTATTAAGGTATTTAAGTCTCAGAGGTTTTGCATTGAGTAATAAATTTGTGGATTAAATGTGTACACAATGGGGGATAGGGTTTAATAGTCAACTACGGGTTTATCTGAGGATGTGCAGAAAAACAATTAATTCACATAAAGAAGAACGAAAGGGAAGAAAAGGTGAAAAGGATAAGGACGAAAGATAAAAAGATTAGAAGTTCAATAGAGTTAACAAAAAAAATTTTCTTACAAAAGATAGAAAAAAAAGAAAGAAAAACGCACACACACATATACCCATAAAATAAATATTATGAGAAGAAAATAAAGAGAATAAAGTTACAAGAAAACAATTTTTTTCAAAAAAGGTAAAAATTACAAATTAAAAAAAGTTTTTGAAAAAAATTTTTTATAAAAGTACAAAAAAAAAAAGAAGATGAAAAAAAAGGTCTTTGAATCTTGGGGGAGGGTTGTGAAAAATCCTGTATCACCCTTGTTTCCGTAACCAGCCTCTTTTTGAAATCTGGTCTGCTTGTGGTCCTGTTGCTTGGTTGGTTTCTTATGTCAGTTTGTTTGAGCAGGCAGAAAAATGCTCTGCTTTACCCAGGATTTTGCAATCCTCCTCCCAGGTTAGTTCAAGGGAAGGGAGATCTGCTTTGAGTTTCACAAAAGAGGGAGATGATTTTTTCCTCAAGTTTGGAGATGCTGTGAAGAGGCTAGGTTCTGGGTAGAGTTGAGGTTTTCAACAAACAATAGCTTTTCTAGGAGGCTAGTTTGTGAGAAACTCACAGAGCCCAGCCTGGAGCCACTCTCAAGGTTTATGTTTACTGAATTTCAATTGATTGTCAAGGCTACTAAAGGGAGGGGCAGCCTCTGGCTCTGATTACCTAGTGAAGAAAGCCACTCGTAGGGCTGTCACCTGAGATGGGTGACATTTCCCTGGGTGAAGCTGAGTCTGGCAGGTCAGCTTAGAATCTTGTGACCTGCTAAATAACTCCAGTTTTCTCCCAAGGCCTGAGTTGGATTAGCAGCTACACAATCTTTGTTGGTACCCAAGATGGAGATCTCCAGTACTGGGGGTGAAGCTGTGGCCTTCCCTCCTCTCCTCCCTGAGAAGGAGTGGTAGAGCGCTTGCCTTGCATACTTGAGGCCCTGGGTTCAATTCCTCAGCACCACATAAGCAAAAAGAAAAAAGCCGGAAGTGGTGTTGTGGCTTAAGTGGTAGAGTGCTAGCCTTGAGCTGAAGAGCTGAGGGACAGCATACAGGCCCAGAGTTCAGACCCATGACTGGACCAAAAAAAAAAAAAAAAAAGAACCTGGAAGAAAGTAATCTTAAATTTTCTATACGGAATGCAATCTGAAAGGACTCATTTATTAATGAATACATATATATTATAAAACAATGTAGACTTCAAATTATATCTAGGAAAGAATGAAATACATTATGGATAATATGCAAACATAGAATATAGAATATTTTAAAATATACTTTTTTCAGACAAGAACCAGAAATATCTTTATTTTCTGTACTACTCATTTCAACAGATAAGATCAAATTATTTCAGATTAGAAAATCACAAACTCTGCAGAAATTATAGATGTACACAAACAACTCAAATACATTTTGACATCAAAGTCAGGCAATTCACTTGGAAAAATTCCATGGAACTTTTACAGTAAGATATTGCTGTTATTTGGATTGTGAAAATATTTTCTATGGAAACAAAGAATAGACTACCATTTTGATGTTTAAGAAACGTAACTGATATCTTAGCTATGCTAAATAATGCTGCAATAAACATAGTTGTCCTGCTAGCTTTTGTATGGTCTTGTTTGATGCCCCTAAGTAGATGAATGGATTAAGAAAATAGAATTCTATGGAATGGAATTTTATGCCTCCTTCAGAAAGAATGGCATTGCCCCATTTGTTAGGAAATGGAAAGACTTGGAAAAATTATATTAAGTGAAGTAAGCCAGGCCCAAAGAAACATAGATTCCATGGTTTCCCTTATTTGCAATAACTAGTATATGTCTGAGACAAGCAGAAATGGTCAGATAAGTTAATGTTAGGAGAAATGAATCCCAAGATAAAGATTCAAATGTTTTTTTTCTTTGTTACAATTGTTTCTAACATATTTATAAGATGATTTCTTTGTTGCTTTGTATGTCCCTCCCCCACCGTATAACGCCTGCTTTAACTGTATTTGATGTTGCTATGATTTGTGGAGGGGAAGGGAAAAACAAATTGTTTAAATAGGGATACAGGTTGACCCATTGCAACAATGAGATATACAAGTCATCATGTAGAAAAACGAACTTTACAACTTTGGCCAGGGGGGAGGGGTAATGAGGGGGTTGGGGAGTGGGGGGGAGATGAGAAAGTTTGGAAAGGGGAAATAAAGGAGGAGGCTACAATGCTTGATAAGAAATGTTCTCATTACCTTGCCCATGTAATTTTAACCCCTCTGTAGGGTGTTTTCACAATAAAATAATAAAACTCAACAAAAAAAAAAAGAAAAAGAAAAAAAGAGAAAAGAAACTTAACCGAACCATTACAATTTAATAGAACAATTTGTACAGCCTTCCACAACTTCAAACAGGTAGTGATACATACTTATCCTTTTGTTAATATCAAATTTCTTCCAAGTTGTTCTTCAGACCTGCTTTGATATAATGTTTCAACATAAAGAGATCCATTGTATCTTTTCTATCTATATTCCCACCAGGAAGATGCAAGGGAGTCAAGAGGCGTTTAGTTTGGGCATTGGTATCTGCATGAAATAAGAAAGACGCCACACTGATATTATTTCACAAGTATGCACTGCACAGGGGTGTCCAGCTATTAACAATTATTGCATGGATTTCTGCTGCTTGAGCCACCAACTCATGGACAATGTCAAAGTGTCCACTGTAGGCTTCCCGATGAATAGGGGTATATTCATTGTCATCCATAGTATTCACATGAGTGGCCTTTATGGAAAGTAGTCACCATACTCTAGTAAGCCAATTATTTTCAGCAGCCCAAAGAAGAAATTTGCTTGGATCCTACTCCATTTTTTTTCTTGCAATTAATACAATTTCTCCCTTTTCATTTTGTTACTCATCTTCATCAGAATTGCCTAACTAGAGACTTTAAGTGCCAGTGGAAATAAGGTGTCCATGTATTTCCCCAATAGTTCATATTGGTTGAACGTGTGAGAAAAATACAGTGAATTTCTCTGTTTTTTTTTTTTTCATGATGAGTTATTTTCTCTCTTTTCATTTATATTATTCTAAGTCATTCTAACAGGAAAGTAGGGAATTGATGGAGAACAGAGGAAAGATGTTCCTCCATATTCAATAGTACAGACTGAAAATGAGGATCAGTGTTGTCTTCATGTGCAGCTTCTTCTAGGAAGGAGAAAATAGAAGATGGCTCAGTGGTAGAGTTCTTGCCTTGCATGTATGAGCAACAGCAGGTCATGTCCTCTTTGCAGCCTTGTAAGACCCACGGTGTAAAGAAAAAGACGTAATACCCCAGCCCTCTGAAGCTCGCCACTATTTGTGGTATCATACTTTTTTTTCTTCCTGCAAACCCTCATGGCCTAGGATCCCAGGATCGGCTATGGGTCCAGAGACTGCACCCCAGCCTAGGGTGATGGAAGCTGAGTCAGAGTTGCCACGACCTGAGTTCAAGCCCCGTGGTTGGAAAAAATAAAGAATAAATAAAAATTAATTAATTATTTAACTAAATTAAAAAGAAATAAAGCTCTCTGGTTTGGAATTTCTGCCGCTTTCCTTCCTTAGCCTGGGATTTGAACTCAGGGTCTTGGTAAATCTGTAGCAATGTGAGAGAAGATGCAGAGTTGCTACTACTTGAGTTCAAACCCCATGCCAAGCCAAAAATAAAAAAAAAACAATTCACTGAGCTCGGCAGGGGGAGTAGTTGTGGAGATGGTAGGGAAAGGTTGGTAGGGGGAAAACAAAAGGTAGGGGGGAAAAAAACAACAATGCTCAATAGGAAATGAACTCATTACCTTGCTCATGTAACTGTGATCTTTCTGTACAACATTTTTGCAATAAAAATGTACAAAAAAAGAAACAATGTAGTGCTCAGAGAAGCACTTTGGGGGTAAGGTAAGGATGTCTGAAAAGCTGTACAAAACTCGACATTGCTTTTTAAAAAAGTGTTCTGTATGGAACTGAATGAACATAACTGCCTTCATTGAAAAAAAATTTAGCCACTGTCTTGAAACTGGAGCCAGTATTTCTGTAATTGCTGTGATTTGATCTCCTCCTCCAAGTAACTCTTTTGCACCATGGGTGAAGGTGAAGCTTACTGTCTTTGAGGAAAACAAATTCAGGCTAGAGTTCCGAGGGCCCAAGTGAACACCCTGCAATGGAAAAAATATTTCTGTACACTTGTAATATATGATATATGCTTACATATCTATGTTTACTACATATTTTATTTTTATTATTGATTTTTTATTTTATTTTTTATTTGATTCATTTATTTATTGTTTATTGTATTTAGTATTATTATATACATAATATTTAGTACATGATTTACATCTATTATAAAATGATTCACAATAATTTAGGACATTGACTCATTTTCATTTATACTTTATTAAGTGTTGAAACATGATACATAATTCAATGGAAGCATTTGTCACAGTCTTCACATGTTTAGAGTCTCTCCCACAGATGAGCTTTGTCTTCTTTATCATTGAACACCTTCCTATAGGGATTTCTTTAGATGATTTATAATCAGAGGGCTTTTCTTGAGGATAGGCAAGTTGAGTGATAAAATTGTAAGGGTGGGGCTAGAAATGTGACTTAGTGGTAAGGAGCTCACTCAGAATGCATGAATGCTATGGTTTGAATCCTCAGTGTCACATACACACAAAAACCCAGAAGCTGTGGAGTGGATCAAGAGGTAGAGCTCTACTTTTGAGAAAAAGAAGATCAGAGAGAGTGCCCAGGCCCTAAGATCACGCCCCAGGACTTTCAAAAATAATAGGCCAGATGCTGGTGGCTCACATCTGGAAAAATAGCTTCTCAGGAGACTGAGAGCTGAAGACCACAGTTCAAAGAAAGGCTAAGCAAGAAAAGCCAGTTAGACTCTTATCTCCAATGAACCACCAAAAGACACTGTGGCTCAAGTGGTACTGTTTGCCTTAAGCTGTAGGGCTCAGGGACAGTGCCCAGGCTTGAGTTCGAGACACACAACTGAAAAATTGAGGGTTAATCAAAGTACTTTTCCTATTTGCTAATTAAGGGAACATTCTCTGGAAAATGAACGCTGATATATACCATAATTGGAGTCAGAGCTCAAGATTCAAGTTTAGTAGATCCATATGCCCAGCTTCTGAGACTCTAGCATTATAACCTTGTGTGCTACAAGGTTCTGAAAGGTCCAATGTTGAAAGGGTTAATATGCTCCCCAAGCCCTTTGTGATAAGCAGTTGACTTGTACTGACAATGTCATTACAGTTCTGAACCTAGCAGAGCATCAGTAGTTCACGCCCATCACCCTAGCTTAGGAGGCTGAGGTCTCATGATCACAGGGTAAAGCCAGCCAGAGTAGGAAAGTCTATGACACACTGACTTCCACTTCTGAAAGGTCAGATGTTCAAGAGCTTCCTGGGTTTCCCTTGATGATAAGAAGTTACTTGCACTCTAAATGTTCTTAGAGTTCTGAAGCTACAGAAGCAAGAAAGAAACATTATTGACCCATCCTGGGTTCAAATGAAGTTCTCATGATCCAAGCCCTAACCCTGTTATCAGGAAGTACTCCATTGTAACACTGTATTTGAAGGACAGAAAATAGTTGCAAAAGCCAGGCTAGGTGAAGAGAACAGGGAAGTGAGCTGCAAAACCACTTCATTCATTGCAGTCACAAACAGTAATGGGGGGGGGACAACTTCAAACATTTGTTAAAGTTACACCAGGATCAGGCTTTTCTCAGCCTCTTCAAACAATGACTGCTTAACCTTCCTCCCTCAGGTGAAGGGAGCCTCAAGCTATCTTTAGGTTACCAATAGAGAGCCAGTTTAGTGTGTGAGTATATTGGGGGCGGGGAGGGGACGGAGGAACAGAGTTGAAAACACTGATCTCTGGTTTTAAGGAGTGGGTTTTCACTCTTCATCTGTCAGATTTGAAGGCCATTCTTCTACTTTGATAAGTCCATTCTCCTTCCTTCATTCTGCACATCATTAATGCCAATCCAAGGAGAGGCAGGGCCATTTCTCTTGGCTCTCCAAGCACCTTAGTTAGAACCTGGCTCTGCCCTCTTGGCTCTGGGGCCCTCAGCTGCCTGAGAAGTGGGAGAGAGACAGTCTTCCTGCTCTGTAGTTATGGGAATGCGATGCTGGTATCCTGGCACACTGCAGAAGGCCTCATAACTGTTAATTGTTCCCTTCTTCCCTACTGATTTCTAAGACCAGATTTATCTATCATATTTGTATCTATCTATGTATCTATGTATCTATATATGTATCTACGTATCTATATATGTATCTATGTATCTATCTATGTATCTATGTATCTATGTATCTCTCTCTCTCTTTCTATCTATCTATCCATCCATCCATCTATCTATCTATCTATCTATCTATCTATCTATCTATCTATCTATCTATCTATCTATCTATCTATCTATCTCTATCTATCTGTCTTTCTATCTATCTGTCTGTCTATCTATCTATCTGTCTATCTGTCTATCTACCTACCTACCTATCTATCTCTTTGCCAGTCCTCAGTTGAACTCAAGGCCTGGGCACTGTCTCTAGCACTCTACTACTTGAGCCACAGCATTAATTCTGGCTTTTTCTGTGTATGTGCTACTGAGGAATCGAACCCAGGGCTTCTTGCAAGCTAGGCAAACACTCTCTCACTAATCCACATTTCCAGCCCCCTCGTCTTTTTCTTAATGGTGGTTTTTACATAAGTAGGCAGCCAGTTTTCCTCCCCAAGTTAAGTTTTCTGAATACTGGTTACTTCTAAGAAACCTGATCTTGTCTTCCCCTGCCTGATTTGTGATTGTTCCTGTGCTGGCCCCATAATAAAATGTAAATAAACCCTGCTGAGAGCCTAAGTGTGCATCATATAAGGACACAGGCATGGAACCCTGGAAGAGAAAAACGATGGGCCTGAAATGAAGATTATGATGCAGTATGTGCAACAGGCATCTTTGAAATATAAATCAGTAAATGAAAGCAGAAGCATTGCATATGGTCTGTTTGCACTCAGGGAGGTAATACACACTTAAGTAGGTAAGGCACTGATACATAACTTGGCCTTCTCTCTTTGAAATTTTTTTGTGGTCATCCCAGAGCTTAAACTCAGGGCCCTATGCAATCCTGAGTTGTGTTACTCAAGCTGAGGCTCTACCAACGCCACAGATCCACTTCCAGCCATCTGGACAGCCATCCAGGCTTTCCTGCCTGCTCTGAACAATATCTCCTGCTTGGCTTTCTCTCTCAAAGCTGGAGCTCTATCCTCTGGGCCACTGCTCCTCTTCTGGTTTTCTGGTGGCTTATTGGAGAAAAAAGGCTCACAGACTTCCTGCTCAGGCTGGCTTTGGACGGCGATCTCCTCAGGAGGATTCAGGAAACTTTCCTCAGCGATTCCCTGAGGAACTGCTCCACACAAACCTTTAGTCTAAATCTCGAGAAGTACTAGAGAAAAATAGAAACAGGAAGATGCTTCTAGTGTGTTCTAGATACTTCAGGTTGGAAACACTCGTAATTATTAGGTCATTTTATAGGCAAAAGAAGCACTGCAGACTGCATGAGGATCGTTCCAGCTTTGGATCCACATATCTGGAGACAGTAAATTTACTGCAGCTCAATGCTAAGTGACTGAACTGGCATGTCCTGTGGACGTTTACTCCCAAATCCTGGAACACTCATTTCTCACTTTTGGCTGCAAACCTGTGACCAGAGGAGAAGATGAGGAGAGAAAATCATTCTCAGAGAAAGCAGCTATGAAGATCATTGGGTAGTCATTCCATTGGAATGACCCTGTTAAGAAGTCAGCTTGTCCAGAGTAGAAAATGAAGAAGGAAAGAAAGAGAAGTGCCAGTGGCTGCTGACTGTAATCTCAGCTCTGAGGAGACTGAGATGTGGAGAACCTTAGTTTGAATCCAGCCAGTATTGGAAAGTCCATGACACTGCTATTTCTATGAGATCACAGAAAGCCCAGATGTGGGGCTGTGACTGAAGGTTAATGCAATATCATTGAGAAAAAGCAGCTCAGGGACAATGCGTAGGCTCCTAATCCAACCCCAGGACCTGACCCCGCAAAAAGGGCCTGTACCTCCACGTGTTTGCATATGTATGGATGTATTCCTTTAGGTGTAGCTCCAGAGTAGTTATAATGAACAACACCAAACTAGGAAATTTGTTTTTAATACAATGATTTCATAGAATAGAGAGTGCTTTCGAAAAAGTGCATGTTCAAGGACTCCCCTCACTGTTCCCAGTGAAGCCTGAGGGTTTCTCCCCACCCCATGCTGTGGGAAGAAGTCTCACTCATTATCTGAACAGGCAAACAAAAGCCGACACTCCTGTACAGCTGTGAAACAACTCCATCTGGGCCAATTAGTGAGGATGAGTGTGGGTAGGCTCTGAAGGCCAGGAGAAAAAGGCCTCTTTGTACCCCAAGCTATCTCTCTCCCCAGTTCTCTTTTTTGACAGGATGCCTTCACTTGTGTAACCGGGAGGTTACAAACTTGGCAGGCCAAGTTTCCTGCACTTATCCTGCCTTATCCCGGTGTTCAGATACAGTGCTCAATATAATTCAGGAGTCCTTCTGGCAGAAAACTAGGATATTGAACCTAATGAAATATTTAATTGCAGGTGATGATGGGCCTATGATGAGTTTCCTAGGTTTCTGGAAGCTTGGGAAATCCAAGCACATATCGGATTTCAGAAAGCTTCCTGTCATCTAGGGCTGGTCAAGCTCATCAGGTTTTGAAACATTTTACCTCTCCTTGTTGGGCCCTGGGTGGCTAGGTTTTGGATTGAACACAGAGCCTGGGTGCTGAACATGAGCTCAGTGCAGAAGCCCAGTGCTTTACCATTCTGTGTCTCAGCTTCACGTCTGGTGTGTGTGTGTGTATGTGTGTGTGTGTGTGTGTGTGTGTGTGTGTGTGTGTGTGTGTGTCCCTGTGTGTGCGTGCATACACCAGTCCTGGAGCTTGAAATCAGCACTATACCTTGTTTTTCTTGAACAAGGATAGCTCTCTCCCACTTGAACCACAGAGCCACTTCAGGCTTTTTTCTAGTGAGGTGGTCCTGAGAAATCAAGCCCAGGGTTTCATATATGCAAAGCACTCTATGCCAAAGGCACATTCCCAGCACTTTACTACAGGTTTGTTAGTTTGTTTCTGCTTTTTTGTTGTTGATGGTTGTAGGAGATGATGTATGGGCCTCCGTGCTGTCCCTGAGCTCTTCAGCTAAAGTCTGGTGTTCTACCACTTGAATCATAGAGCCACTTCAGGTTTTCTTTTGGTCCATTGGAGCTAAGTGTCTCAAGGACTTTCCTGCCCAGGCTAGCTTTGAGCCATGATCCTCAGATCTCATCCTCCTGAGTAGCTAGGATGACAGGCATGAGCCAAAAGTACCAAGCTTCCACTTCAGGTTTCTTAGTGGTCAATTGGACATAATAGTCTCATAGGAACTTTTGTGTCTGGCATAGTTTGGAACCCAGATCCTCAGATCTCAGCTTCCTGAGAAGGCAGCTATCGACCCCTAGGTCATGGCACTCTGCTGCAATGGGGTCCGTGGTTCCACAAGGTGGAGTGGTAGCCATGCGCCCAAGAGGTAAGGGTCAGAGCCTAGGCCCTGAGTTCAAGGTCCATGACTGAACCAAAACAGAACAATACAATTGCCTGCAGGAGACAACTCACTAGTCTTCAGTAATACATAATTTTGTCCCTGACATGGAGACATAGCTGAGCTCAAAATTCTTGTCTGCATAATCATCTCAGTGTGTAGCTCTTACAAGGACCCAATGAAAGAATGCATCCTGAGAAGGACACAGCACATGACACTCTTTGCATGACTAAGCACACAGCATCCTGTGAAAGACTCAGAACACAGCACCCAATGCAGGACTCAGCACACTGCACCTTGTGAAAGACTCTGCACATAGTTCCCTGTGCAAGATAAGCACAGACCACCCTATGAAGGATTCAGCACCTAGCTCTATTCCACAAGCTGTCATTAGAATTAGGGAAATATTAGAAATATACTGTGACATAATGAATATTGTGACATCACATTGCTAGATGTAATGACTTTTGTGTCACATTGTCACATCACAAATCTGTTCTGACTTCACATTTGTGCTAACAAATGCCTTTGGAATCCACACAATCCCATTCTAAACTTATATACTCATTGTGAGTTAATGACAATTGAGGTCAGGAATGTCATTGTCACATCAGCTATCTACTTGGACATCACAAAGGTATTTTGAACTCATCAATATTATGGCATCACCAACTAATTGTGACATAACAACACTCTTATGACATTATAATTTGACATCATATTGCAATTGTGATATTACTGTACCATCATGCTTTCACAAACTTATTATGCCCTCATCACATCTTAGAAAATTCATGGTCTTTGGGATATCAAGCTCTTTCTATTAACGTGTATCATTATGAACTTGTAGCAATTGAAATTTGAAATAAGATGTGATATTACAAACTAGTTTTGACATCACTAACCCATTTTTATATCATTAACATTTTGAAAACTGAAACCTGTTAGGAATTTTAGCACTTTTGACAAAAAAAACTTGGCCTTTGTGTTGTCACAGTTCATTTGTGTATGTCATTATGATTTCATTCTCATATCCTCACTATGAACTAATGGCAATTAGGATATGACATGTCATTTTGACATCACAAACCCTTTGTGACATCATCACCAATGTGACATCAGACTGTCGTTATGACACCATCAGCTAATGGTGACATCACCATGCTACAGTGACATCATAGCATTATGACATCACATTGCCATTTTGCTGTCATAGACACACTGTGAATGTATATCCTGTGATTTCATAATATTTCAAATGTGGCATATCAGTTGATATCAGAAACACATTGTGACCTCATAACAATTGTAACATTATAAACCCTGTGTGACGTCATAACCAGTGTGATATCACATTGTTATTATGACATCTTTAGCTTATGGTGACATCACAAAATGACAATGAGGTCCAAAGTGACACAATGGTTATGATGTCCAACGGTGTGATATCATGATGTTACACTGGATTTTAGATATCTCATGTCATATCTGAAATATGAGGTCGAACACAGATTTTCAACTCACAAAGAGCCTAAGATATCACAATGGCATGTCACAAAAATTATGAAGACAGGAGAGGTATTTGATGTCACAGTGGGTTAGTGATATAATAAAGGCAATGTGCTGTGACAAAGAGATTTGATGTCACAAAGGTTATGAGTTCACAATGGTTTCCTGATATCAACCCAAATGGCACATTTGAAATCGAATGAAATTAAAGAATAGGCATTCACAATGGGTCTATGACATAAAAATTACAATATGATGTCAAGGCAGCACTGTTTGATAGGATATGTACTCATTACCTTGCTCATGTAAATGCAATCCCTCTGTACACTATACTTACAATAAATAACACACAGAAAAAAAGAAGAAAAAATGGTATGGTTTCATTGGGGTTTGGTGATGTCACAATGAGATGATGATGTCATGATGACAATGTGATTTCACAGTCATAATTATTGCTCAAACTATTTGTGATGATACAATGCTATGTATGATCACAATTTTCATTAGTTCACTTTGAGGATATGGGTACACAAAGGGTCTGTGATGCCACAGAGGTCATGTGTTTTTTTAAAGGTGCTAAGAGTTCGCAATAGCTTTGTGATGTCACAATGTGATTGTGAAGGCACAACAGCAATGTGATGTCACAATGGGTTTGTGTTGTCAATGGTGATGAGGCCAATTGAGTTTGTGATGTCACTATGAGTTTGTAATAACTCAATGACATGTGTAATTTCAATTTCTACTAGTTCACAATGAGGATACAATTTCGAAGAAAGAAATTTAAGCTCCAAAGACCTTTAGTTTTTAATCATAACTTGTGTGATATGTTGCCATTAGGATATTTTAGGACTTTAGTAAGCTTATAATGTTTTCAAACTCATAATAATTCAGGTATGACCTATAGTATTCGAAATTGACTCTGACATCATGAACATTGTGACATCACATTGATAGATGTCAAGACCATGGTATCACATGGTGAACTCACAAATCTGTTAGGATTTCATCACATTTGTGCCAATACATGACTTTGGAGACAACACAGTCCCTTTGTGAACTCATATCTTCATTGTGAATCAATGACATTTGAGATCCAGCAGGGCATGGTGACATTTCCAACCAACTGTGACAACACAAACCTATTATAGTAGAAACACATTGTGTTCTAATAGCCATTGTGGTAGCACAATCCCTCTGTGATTCCACATTTCCATTGTGATATCACTAACCTACTGTGAAATTGCAATCATCTCATAGCCAATCCAGCAATGAAATGTGATAACCGAATTCAGTGTGACATCTAGATCATGGTGGAATCACACTAATAGATGTTATGAGTATTTTGTCACATTCTGACAACACACACCTGTTAGGACTGCATCACTTTTGAGACAACGCATGCCTTTGGAGACATCACAGTCCCTTTGTGAGCTCATATACTCATTGGGAATTAATGACAATTGAGATCACATGTTTCATTTTGATATCACCAACCTATTGTGACCTCATACACCTCTTGTAAATTCATCACCAGTGTGGCCTCACCAATTGTGATATCAAAACATTATTAAGTCATCATATTGCAACATCCATTACCATTGTGATATTGCTGTTCCATTGTTTTTTCAAAAATCTAGTATGTCTTCATCGCATTTTAGAAAATTCATGGCCTTTTATATTTTGGTCTTCTTCTGAGAACTCATCCTCATTGTGAAATAGTACCAACTGAAATTGGACATGCTATTATGAGATGTGACTTCACAAAACTATTTGATTCCATCAACAATGTGACATCACAAACCCATTGTGAGCTTTCATTGACATTTGACATCACTATCATATTGTGACATCCCAAACCTATTAGGACCTCTTAGTACCTTTGAAAAAACACATGGCCTTTGTGACATCACAATCCCTTTGTGTAACTATACCCTCATTATGAACTGACAATTGATATCAGATATGCCATTGTAACATAACAAACCCTTTGTGATATCACCAATGTGACATAACATTCTCATTATGACAGCATCAACTACTTTTGACATCACAAAACTAAAGTGACAAGATAGTATTATGAGAATACATTTTCATTGTGAAGTTATAGACAGATTGTGTATGTCTGTTTTTAATCCTTTGTGTGTGTGGGGGGGTCATGGAGCTTGAAATCTGAGCTTGGGTGTTCTGCCTGCTCTTGAGCTCTAGGTGAGTACTCAATCGCTTGAGCCACAGCGCCACTTCTGGTTTTCTAGTGGTTTTTATTGGATATAAGAGTCTCATGGACTTCCCTGCTTAAGCTTGCTTTGAACTGTTATCCTCAGATCACAGCCTCCTGAGTAGCTAGGATTACAGGTGTGAGCCACCGGCACCCAACTTTTTCATTGTATTACAAATTTGACATGTGTTTTGATATCAGAAATATACTGTGTCTTAATAACCATTGTAACATCATAAACCAACAGTGACATCAAATTTTTATTATGACACCATCAGCTCATTGTGACATCACCAAATGATAATGGCATCATAGCATTATAAATGACAGTGACATTGTTACATCATAAATGTAACAGTGTGAATGCCTATTCTAGGAATGCATGCTATTTCTCAAACCCATTTTGACCATATAACCATTCTGATATCACAATCCTTTGTGACATAGCATTGCCATTGTGATATCATTAACTTGCTGTGCCATAACAAACCAGTCCTGTCCTTATAAGTTTTGTGACATGTTGCCATTGTCATATATTAGGCCCTTTGTGAGCTCATAATCTGTTTTCAATCTCATATTTCTGGCATGACATGTGATATCAGAAATCTCTTGTGACATCATACTGCCAGAGGTCATGACCATTGTGTCACATTGTGATATCACAAAACTGTTAGAATGGCATCAAATTTGTGACAACACATGCTTTTAGGGACATTACAGTTCCTTTGTGAACTCATATATTCATTGCCAATTAATGACAATTGAGATCTGCCATGCCGCTGTGACATCATGATCCCATTGTGACATCACAAACTAACTTATTGTAACCTTATCATGATAATGTCATCAACAACTAATTGGGGTCTTAAAGCGTTATTTTGACATGACATTGTGGTATTGCCATTGTGATATCACTGTCCCATTGTGTTTTTACAAACCTATTATGGCCACATCACATTTAGAAAATTCATGGCCTTTGAGACTTCAAGCTCTTTCTGTGAACTCGTGTACTTATGACCTCTAGGGCAAGGAGAAAAACCATCTAGTCACATTTAATATAATAAACCAATTTACACTAGAAAGGGGACTGTGATTACCTTATCCTGGACTTGATACACAGGTCCAAGAGCAGACTTGACCACCAAACCTCAGACCTTCAATGGGCACCCTTCCTTAATTGATCTGCATACCAACATCCAAAAAATTATCATCTCTAAAGCTCCAAACTTCAATGGGCAAGGCTTTTTACTTTTCCATTCCTCCCTCCTTCTCCATAGATCTATCCTTCCTTCCTGGTCTTACCCTTTTTCCCTTCCACCACTTCCTTCTTTTCTTTAGGCCACTCCACTCTCCACAGGCCTGCCCTACTCTGCCCCAGTGACCACTTGCCAACCTTCTGCTCTCCTTCAACTACCTCTCTTCTCAGGTTTTTTCCTTCCTGCTATCCTAGCACTTTCTTCCATCCGTGTAGCTCCCATTTTTATCTCCTCTTGCAGTGCTCTGAAAATGCAACCTATATATAGATTGTAACCCTCCTCACTCCAACAGGTCTCCTGCCTAACATTTACCAACCATCACTTCCCAAACTGCCCAATTCTCAATCACTTCTTGACAGCTCACCATGTGAGGTTTGACACCTCTACCTTCGGCAGCATTCCCCACTCTCTCTGGTGGGCCAGACCAAGAATTCAAAATGATTATCAGCTCCCACAGATAATTCTGGCCCCACTGGTTATTACAGTATCCTCATAGTAAATTAGAAGAAATTGTCATATTACAAACTTGATGAGACATCACTATCCCATTGTGACACATCACCGCGGTGTCATCACAAACTCATAGTGATATCACATTGCCATTGTGCCACCATGACCACATTGTGACATCTCAAACCTATTATGATCTCAAAAGCTTTGAAAAATGCATGGCCTTTGTGACATCACAGGCCGTTGTGTACCCATATAATTTTGAGCTAATGGCAATTGAGATCAGACATGGCATTTTAACATTTCAAAACCCTTGTGACATCATCACCAGTGTATCATCACATTGTCATTATGACAACATCAGCCCATCGTGACATCATAAAACAACAATGACATCATATCAGATACCTTGGAATGCCTATTTTGTGATTGCATTCTATATCAAATGTGGCAGGTGAGTTGATATCAGAAATACATTGTAACTACATAACCATTATGATATCACAATACCTTGATGACACCATATTTGCATTATGATATAACTAACCCACTGTGACATCACAAAATTGTCCTATCCTCATAAATTTTTGACATGCTGCCAGTGTGATATCTTTGGCCTCTCTGAGTTCATAAATTGTTTAACTCATAATACTTCAGGAATGACATGTGATACCAGAAATCCACTGTGACATCATGACCACTGTGACATCACACTGCCAGATGTCATGACCACTGAGTCACATTGTGACGTCACAAACCTGTTACGACTCATTAAACTTGTGCCAATATATTCCTTTGGAGACATCATTAACCCTTGTAAACTTATATATTCATTGTCAATTAGAGATCTGGCATGAGATTGTGACATCACCATCCCATTGTGAAATCACAAACCTATATGATCTCCTCACCTGTATGGAATCACCAACTCTTTGTGACTTCAAAAAATAATATCTCATGTAATGGTAACATCACATTGCCAATGGAATTGTCTCCATTGCATTTTCACCAATCATTTATTTCCTCGTATTTCACAAAATTCATGGCCTTTCTGACTTCTAGCTCCTTATGTGAACTCGTATCTTCATTGTGATCTAGTAGAATGAAATTGGAGATGTAATGGTGATATTACAAATTCATTGTGACATCACTATCCATGTATGACCTTATCACCACAGTCATATCACAAACACATTGTGACATCACATTACCACAGTGATATCATGATTACCTTGTGACATCCCAAACCTGTTGTGACCTCTTAGCACCTTTGAAAAAGCACATGATGTTTGTGACATGACAGTCCCTTTGGATAACCATGTCTTCATTTTGAACAAAGGACAACTGACATCAGGCATGCCATTGTATCATTAAAAATGCTTTGTGACATCTCGAGTGAGATCACGTTGTTATGATACCAACAGCCCATTGTGACATCCCAAAATAACAATGACATCATAGCATTATAACATCACATTTTCATGGTGAGGTCACAGAGACAATGTGATTGCCTATTCTGTGATTTCATTCTATCTCAAATGTGGCATATAGGTCGATTTCAGAAACCAATTGTGACCACATCACCATTGTGACGTTACAATCCCTTTGTGAACTCATGTTGACATTGTGATATTATTAATGCAATGTAACATCACAAACCTGTCTTGTCCTTATTAATTTTGTAATAAGCGACTACCTTGACCTGGGCTGGATGCCCAGAACTAAATGCAGCCTCAACCATGAATCCTCAGACCTTCCAAGATCAACCCAGCCATTTGTTAACTGGTCTGCAAACAACCAGGCCCCAACATAATGGACTCCAAAGCTCTACACTTCAAAGGACAAGCCTTTTTCTTTTCTCTTCATCCTCCTTCTCTCCAGACCTGTCCTAACTTTCAGGTCTTTTCATTTTTTCCTTCAACCATTCCCTTCTTCTCTTCAGGCTGCTCTATTCTTGGCACACCTGACCTGTCCTGTCCAGGTGGCCAGTTGCCGTCCTTCACCACTTGCTCTCCCTCAATTTCTTCTCCTCCCAGCTCTTTACCCCCCTGCAGTCTCATCACTTCTTTCCTTCCAGGACTTTCCCCTTTTTCTCTCCCCTTCTGTTGCTCTGAACATGCAGCCTTCTCCCACTGGAATATGTTTCCTGCATAACAGTTTTCAATCAAAACTTCCCAAATGTCCATGCCCAATCACTTCTTGGCACCTCACCATGTGGGGTTGACATCCTATCTCCTTCTGCATCATGTCCTTCCCCCTCCAGTGGCATGCAGTCCCCTCTCCAGTGATCCAAACCAGGAGGCCATGATGACTATCTGTTCCCATGGAATATAGGGGCACTGCTGGTTATTACAATGTCCTCATGGTGAACTAGGAGCAATTGAGCTGGGCAAGTAATTGTGATATTACCAACTCGTGACATACCTAATCCATTGTGACCTCATCACCACAGTGACATCACAAACCCATTGTGAAATCACATTGCTATTTTGACACCAGGATCACATTGTGATATCCCAAATCTATTATGACCTCATATAACCTTTGAAAAAATACAGCTTTGTGACATCACAGTCCCTTTGTGTACTCAAATCCCCACAGTGAAATATTAACAATTGAGTATCATAGTGACATTCTAACATCAAAAACAGTTTGTGAGATCATCACAATTGTGACATCACATTGAAGTTGTGACACCATCTGCTCATTGTGAAATCACAAAACTAAAATGATACGACAGAATTAGAACTTCATATTGTCATTGTGACATCATAGACACAGGCTGAATGCCTTTTCTGATTTCATTCTATTTCAAATGTGGCCTTTAGGTTGATATCATAAACAAATCATGAACTCATAACCATTGTGATATCACAATCCCTTTGTACATCACGTTGCCATTGTGATATCACTAACCCACAGTGACATCCTAAACCTATCCTGTCATCATAACCTTTGTGACATGCTGCAATTCGGATACCTTAGGCCTTTTTGTCCTCATAATCTGTTGTCGACCTCGTTAGATTTCACATATGACATTCGATATCACAAATTCCTAGTGACATCATGACCATGGTGACATCACTCTGCCAGATGTCATAACCATTGTGCCAAATTCTGACATCACAAACCTTTTAGGATTTCAATATATTTGTGACAACACATACTTTTGGAGAAGCTGCAGTACCTTTGTGAACTCATGCTCATTCAAGTTAAAGACAATTGAGAAACATCATATCATTGTGACAAGCCCAACACATTGTGACATCACCAATCTTTTGTGACTTCATCACCAATGTGGCATCATCAACTAATTGTGACACCAAAAGAATATTTTGACATGATGTAGTGAGTGGATATTGCCATGGTGATATTACTGTCCCATTGTGTATTCAGAAACCTAACATGACCTCATAACATTTTTAAAAATTCATGTCCATTAGGACTTCAAGCTCCTTTTATGAACTTTATTTACATTGTGAAATACTAGCAATTGAAATTAGACATGTATTTGAGATATTACAAAATCATCATGACATCAAAAACCCACGGTGACCTCATCACTACTGTGTATCATAAAGCTGTCATGACCCCTAAATAACTTTGAAAACACACATGGTATTTGTGACATAACAGTCCATATGTACCCATATCCTCATTGTGAACACATGACAATTGAACTCATATATGCCATTGTAACATCGCAAAACTTTTGTGACCCCATCACCACATATTCATTATGATATCATTACTTCCTTGCAACATCACCAATTTACAATGACCTCATAGCATTATGACATTATATTGTCATTGTGATGTTATAGACACATTGTAAAAGCCTATTCTCTTATTTCATTCTATTTCAAATGTGGCATGTGGATTGATATCAGAAAACCATTATGATCTCATAAATATATGGCATCATAATCACTTTGTGACATCACAGTGCCATGGTGATATCACTAACATACCGTGGCATCACAAATCTGCCCTGTCCTCATAAGTCTTGAGATGTACTGCAATTGTGATATCTTAGGCCCTTTATAAGGTTGTAATCTCCTTTCAACCTTATAATATTTCAGTTATGATATGTGACATCAGAAATCCACTGTGATATCATGATCATTATGACATCATACTGACAGACATCATGAACATTGTGTCACACTGTGTTATCACAAGCCTCTTAGGCATTTGTGACAACACATGCCTTTGGAGACACCGCAGTCTGTGAACTCTTATTCTCTGAGATTTCATCACAAATGGGATCCTTTATACCATTTGGATATCACCAACCAATTATGACATCATAGACCTACAGTTACCCCTTATCTGTATGGAATCAGCAACTGTGACATCAAAACTTTTTGTGAAGTTACAATATGACACGATGATCATGACATCTGTCAGTGTGATATCACAATGGTCATGATGTCACAGTGGATTTTTGGTATCTCATGTCATACATGAAATATGAGGTTGAAAACATATTAGGGCAAAAAGGTCTAAGATATCACAATGTCAGCATGTCAGAAAAGTTATGAGTAAAGGAGAGGTTTGTGATGTCACATTGTGTTAGTGATAGCAAAACGACAGTGTGATGTCACAAAGTGATTATGATGTCAAAACGGTTATTTAGGCACAAAAGTGCGTTTCTCATATCAACTCTCATACCACATTTGAAATACAATGAAATCAAAGAATAGGCATTCACAGTGTGTCTATGATGTTACAATGAGAATTGTTGTCATAATGCAATATGTTATTGAGTTTGGTGATGTCACAATGAGCTGATGTTTCTATAATGAAAAAGTGATGTCACACTGTTGAAGATGTCACAAACACTTTTTGATATTATAGTGGCATGTCTGATCTCAATTGTCATTACTTAACAACATGGATATGGATACACAAAGGGACTGTGATGTTGAAAATGGCATGTGATTTTTAAAAGGAGCTAAGAGGTCATAATAGATTTCAGATGTCACAATGGAATCATGATGTAACATTTACAATGTTGTCACAATGGCTTTGTGATGTCGTGGCTGTGAGGATGTCAAAATGGGTTTGTTATGTCACAACGAGTTTGTAATATCACAAACGAATTTCCAATTTCAATTGCTACCAGTTCACAAGGAAGACAATGTAATAATCAGCAGCGTCCCGATAATATATAGGGTCCGATAATCAGCGTGGCCCCATCTCTTGGCAAGCTGGAGAGGACAAAGTATGCCATCAAAGAAGGTGGGACATTCTGTGGGAGGGGCTGATACATTAATCTCCATGTGTTGAGCTTTAAAGAAGTGATTGGCCTGTGGGCAGTTTGGCATGGGACAGTTAAAAACTGTTAGGCAATAGGAGTGGAGAAGGGGTAAAGACTTCATATAGGCTGCTTGTTCCGAGCAATAGAAGGGGAGAGAAAAAGAGAAAAGTCCTGTAAGGAAAAAAGTGGTATGATAGCAGAAGGGGAAAGACCTGGGAGGAGAGGATGTTGAGGGAGAGCAGGAGGTGAAGGATAGCAACTGACGACCCAGGCAAAGCAGTTCAGGCCTTTGGAGAGTGGAGAGGCCTGAAAGAAGAAGGAACTGGTAGAAGAGAAAAAGGGAAAGAGCTCGAAGGAAGTATAGGACTGTGAAAGAGAAACAAAGGGAAGGGGAAAAAAGGCTTGCCCTTTGATGTTTGGAGATTTCGATATCATAATTTTGGAGGTTGATAGTTTGGAGAACATTTATTATATTAACTGTGTCTCAATGGATTCTCTTGAATTATACAGGTCCTATATATTGGAGAACCCATTGACATAATCAATTTGGATGGCATCAGTCTTTGGCCCCAGAAAAAAATCCCCATAGGAGAGTGTCAGCACTCAGGGTTGAGAGTCTACCTCGAGTGTTTGTCCCCAGAGGATCAACATGGACAAAAGTCATTTAGGTACCTGTAAGGATACCTCTGGTCAAGCTTGCCAGCCTGTTTTGAGGACCCCCTCTGGAGGTCAAATGAGCCATTCGGGAACTTTTTGAGAGGCCGTGTAGGGCTTGCTTGGGAAGCCATCTGGAACCTCCTTGAGAGGTCATGTAGGGCTTCCATGGGAAGCCATCTGGAACCTCATCAAGAGTACATCTGTGACTTCCTTAAGAAGCCATCTGAGACCTACTCTGGAGGTCATCTGGGGCCTTTTCCAGGGGCCTTCTTGGACTTTCTCCAGATGTCATCTGGGACTTCTTCAGGAGGCCACTTGAGACCACTTCAAAAGTAGTCATTGGGGCTTCCTGAAGAGGCAATCTAGGACCTGAGGTCATCTGGAGCTTCTTTGAGTGGTCATCTCGGGTTACCTTGATGAGAAATGAATGACCATCTTCGGACATTCTCTGGGACTTCCTTGAGAAGTCATATAGGACCTTCTGTGGACGTAATCTGTGGCTTTCTCAAGAGGGTTATCTGGAACCTCCTCTGGAGTTCATATGTGGCCTCTGTGAGTGTCCATCTGGGAGCTACTCACGAGGTAATCTCAGCCACATTGAGAGGACATCTGGGACCTCCTTTGGAGGTCATCTAACACTTCCTTGGGAAGCCATTTGAAACCTCCATGAGAGGTCATTTAGGGCCTCCTAGGAAGGACATATGTGACATCCTCCAAAGATCATCTGTGGCCTCCTCAAGAGACAATCTAGGACATTCTTTCTGTCATCTGGGACCTCCTGTAGAGGTCAACATTGAGAAGTGTGGGGAATGTGGGTTGTCTGTGGCTATTGGTCTGTATGCTGATAGTTCTGTGCCCTGTATGCACCTCTGTTTACTCCTTTCCTCAGGATGGGAGAACAAGGCCTAAAGGTGTCATATCCAAAAAATATTCTCCTCCAGGTTTACAGAATCCCTCAGAGGAAAATGCACTGATGTACTCTCTCCCCTATTCTTTGCCATCAGCACCTCTAAGGTTAAGTCTTCCCATACCAAATGTGGTTACTTGTACCAGTCTGAGGTGGTACAATGTGGTATGTTACCTTTATTACCTTTGAGACAGGAACATGGAGGAGATGGTGAGCAAGCCCCATTTCTAATATATGTTCCCTTTACAACTAGTGACCTGTATAACTGGACACAGCAAAATCCATCCTTTTCAGAAAAACAGGGGTTCACTACTTCATTAGAGACAGTAATTTTCACACACAAGTACATCTGGGATGAGTGTCAGAAAATTTTACAGGTTCTTTTCACCTGATAGAAAAGGGAGTGAGTCCTGCTTGGTGACTTGAAGGTGGTCCTTGGACCAGATAGTAGCCCCACAATTGAACAAGCAAGTCTTTCCACAGACTTACCCAAGCTGAGACTAACAGCAATCGAGGTATGGAGGTGCTTACCTATTATTGCCAGGTTCTGTTAGGAGGGATACCGCAGTGGCTAAAAAGCCCAATCATCAATCTAAGGTGAGTGAGATGGGACAGTTCCCCAGTGAGTACCCTAATGCTTTTCTGAAAAACTTCTCCCAGAAGCCTATAGATCCTATGGGTGTATATATCTTGAAGCCCTGGATAATGAATGAGCCCTAAATATGGCCTTTGTTACCCACACAGCCCCAGATATTAGAAGAAAGCTTCAAAAGTCAGAAGGTTTTGAGGGAAAAGTTTATTCTAATTTGAAAGTAGTCTCCCAGAGGGTGTTTGTTAACAGAGATACCCTGGAAAAAGAGTCTAAGAAGAGTGTTTGAGTTTTGGTAGGAGCACCAGAATAAGGATCAAGAAACCCTTGGCAAAGACAGTACAATTCATTAGCAAATGGCAATAGGGAACCTCTAAGAAAACATCAGTGTGCTTATTGCAAACAAAATGGACATTGGTAAAAGGAATGTGCAAGAAGGAGAAAGGCAGAAAATGACAGGATAATTAATCACATTACCCACCTGGAAAATGTTTTCATATCACTTGAGAAACATGCAAAGGAGCTTGGGGCTCTGAATTCCAACTATGTTAAATTTAAAAAGCAGCCCTCTGAAATTAAGAAATGTGGCAAAGAAAAAATTCACACCCTTTAATCTCAAAACATAGTCTTATAAAAGACTGAGTCTCCAATACGTGCCAGCCAAAACCCACCAAGTGATTAAAAGCACATAGAAGAACATATTGGAGAAAACAGATATAATTATTTGGCATGAAGCAAAGATTTGAAGAAATAAATTAGAAACGTGTGAGAGTCAAACATGAGAAGAAAATCCTCAAAAGGAAGCTAGAAAACACTCAAAATCAAATGAAATTCAAATACATTGGCCAGGGTGAGCATGAGGCAAATTAGGGTACCACAGATCAGAGGCAAACAGAAGCACAGGACAGTAATGCTGCCATCCTTGCTAACCACAATTGAGGCCAAGAAGAGATCCTGATGCTGCATTAAGAAATCATCGCCATGAAAAAGGAGCTGGATCTAATATAAGAATGTTTTAGGCTGAAGTACATGTCGATTATAAGCTTTGAAGGGTGTCACCAGAAATTCAAAGCAACAGAGAAAGAAGGAAAGGGTAGTTAGCACAAAAAACGGGGAAGTGCTGTGTCATAGAAGTTGAGGTCAAGAAAAGTGAACAGGAAAATATCAGACTCAAGAAAGAGATTGCTACTAATCAGAAAGAGTTAAAGGACCACATGCTCTGACAGAGAATGCTGGGGAAAGGGAAAGAGCATTAGGAACATAAACAGAAAAGCTAAACAAACAGCTGGAAGATCTGTCATAAAGATACACTAAAGTAGAAAACTGGAAAGAGAAACTACTAGAATAAAAAGACAAAAAGACTGCTGAGATCTTCACCATAAATGTAATACAGAAGCTTCGTGTCCCAATGGAACAGTGGAGGTGGGAAAAATTACCTCTCAATAGCACCTTTGTGAACTTAAGGGAGGAGGTGAAGGGCAAGCAAAGGTGTTGTGAGAAGGAGAAGCAGTTTGCCAGTCAAAGGAACTGTCCTGTGACCCTGACAAAACACTTGCAGTTTAAGGAGCACATTGAGAAGGAGAATGGGATCATGAAAGCAAGTTTGAGAGAAAAGGAGGAGAATAAAAGGGAAGAAGTCTCCAAGTTTCAGAGTACTATACAGGAAGTAAAGAAACTAGACACCCTAAGATACAGGGAAACATCTGAGCTGCTCAGGTGGCATGGCAGACCACTTTAAAACCAGTTGGTTCTCTAGAGCTACTAGTCGTTAAGATTAAAGGAAGAAGCAAAAACAGTGGTAATAAGTGTGCAAATGTTGACAGTGAACTTGTGAAAATAGCATACAGGCTCAAGCTTTCTGTCAGTTTACATGTAGATATTTGTACCCGGGAAAATTGCCCCAGGCCACTGCCTATAACTGTTTGAAAACCAGTGGGGCCTCAGCCTGACAATCCTTTTAATGCGTGTAGGTAATTTCCAACAGGTAAATGCTGAAAAGCTGGAACCTATGGAAGAATTCATATATGAGGAACCTCAGATCATGAATTTAGGAAAGTGGACTCCACAGAGGTAAAGCCTGGAAAGTATGAGTATTGGTATCTGTTAGTAATACTGGACACTTTTTTCAGGCTGAGCTGAGGTGTATAATAATTCCTTGATTTGGCTTATCCTTAGATTTGGGGTCCAAGGGTGGCCTTGCTTTCATGGTCCAAATTCTCAATTATTAACTAACACCCTAGGAGTTATTTGGAAATTACAATCCAGTTATAGACCTTACAGTTTAAGGCACTAGAAAGAATGAATATGACCTTAAAGGAAACTAACTAAATTAAATACAGATACAGGCCATGGCTAGGTAAGCCTCTTTCACTTTGCCCTCCTTCAAGCAAGATGTAGCCTGTAGGTTAAAGGATTTAATCCTTTAGAAATACTTTAGTGTAGACCACCCCCTTTGGTTCCTAAACTTGGGAAGGCTATATTAACAGAAATGTCTAACTACAGTCTGCAGGCATTACAACATCTTCTTTTATGTACCTATCCTTTGGTTATCAAGGCCCACCGGCCACCTAAGAAAAACTCCACCTGAATGGGAGGGACCAAGATGGTGATGGAACAGCAGGGAAACAGCTCAGCTCTCTCCAACCAAGTACAGAATTTGGATTTCAATGCTCTGTTTCTCCAAGTGACTCACAAAAAAAGCAATTACTCAGAGAAATACAGGAAGTGAAAAAGAAAAGGGAAAAACCTACACAGACAGTAAAGTAGGAAGACCCTTCCCCCACCCCTTGTTGGTGATGGGGCTCCACACTAAGCACCTTAAGTGGTGGGGTTTCATGCCAGGCTGCTTAAGTGGCCAGGCTCTGGAATGTCTGTGGACCACACACTCACAAGCATCCCAAGGCTCTCAAAGACTCCCAAGAAGTGGTTCCAACCTACAGAATACAAGCAGAAATCTCAGAAGGCAGAGCCAGCACAAAACCTGGCTTGCATAATGGCCCAGCTGATCCTGGGGCAGGGGCAGCAGCTGGGGCACTGGCAACAGCTGGCAGCAGCAGCGGCATCAACAGCAGCAGCAAAACAACCCGGACCTGTAGTGGGGTGCAGAGCTTCTCCATACTGGTTTTCATAAGCAGCCCAGCCCAGCCCACTGTGGCAAAGGTGGTGAACAAATCCACATAGGAGAGGAAGAAGATGAATTATTTTTTTCAGATGCCATTATTTTATAAATTAACGATCCCTAAAGCTCAGCCCCAAACACTTAGAGCTTATGAACCAATTTGTCAAAGTAGCAGGTTACAAAATTAACCCACAAAAATCAGTCACCTTTTGCACACCAACAATGTACAAGAAGAAATGGAAGTCAAGGAAACAATCCCATTCACAATAAAAAAGTATCTAGGAATTAAACTAATCAAAGATATAAAGGGTCTATTTCATGGAAAGTATAAAAGCCTAAAAATGAATCACAGAGTGTGAAGACTCAGGGTCTATGTTGAGGGGGCAGAATGATACAGGCTCCAGCCTCAGGATTTTCTGAGGACTGTGTTTGGGATTAGGAAAGCTCTTGGCATGCCGGGCTAGAGAAGGAAAGTGTCTCTCTCCCTATCTCAAAACACATGTCACAGACTCCTGGGAGCCCAGGAAGTAGTTCTTCTGCTTGCTTCAGCATAGATGAACAGCTAGTCAATCATTTTCCTGAGATTGGAGAAGTGGTTTGAGCTTGCTCTAAAATAGTTTATATAATTATATACCAAGACATTGTCTCATAGGTCAAGTAAAAATGAATCTGTTGAAATTTTTGTGTGAATGTCTTCTGACCAAATCTTGGCCAATATCATGCTTGCTTGACTTTAAATACCCACTAACAATAAAGCACAACATGCAGAAACTGTTAACCATGTAATAGAACACTTATTGGAAGCTTTTGCCATTATGGGAGTGCCTACCAAAATAAAGACTGATAATGGACCAGCATAAAAGTATCAAATTTAAAAGATTTTGTGAACTTTATGATGTGGTACATATTACAGGAATAAAATATAACCCCCAAGGACAAACTATTATTGAACGAGTTCATGGCACACTAAAACAACAAATTAAAAAATTAAAAAGGAGGGAAAGGTTGAATGAAGGTATGGATATTTTGTGGTTTTCCATGCAAAATCCTAAAATAATTTTACATCAAGCTCTTTTTGTTCTTAACTTTTTAAACTTACCACAAGGAGATATTTTAACTAGAGCTGAGTGCCATTTTGAACAAATACCAAAAAACCTTATTTAAATGCTCCCACATGGATTAAGATTACATTGAAAGCAGAATGTCAACTAGGAAAATTATCCGATAAGGGGCAAGGATAAGGTTTTGTGTCTACACAGGATGGCAAACAATACTGAGTTCCTGCTGGATGGATACAGACGCAGCCCAGTGAGGACAGCCCTGTATCCTGCAAGGAATCGGCCACCAGTTGAGGAAAAAGAAATCCCCACTGTGCACCTGGGGGCAGGTTAAAAAGTTGACTGGAGAAGGACAAATATGTTACAACGCACTGGTAAACCTGTCACCGCTGAGAACTTGCTCTTGGCCATGTGTGACCTGCTTACTGTAAACTCTGTCCATGCTAATGCTTATGTAAGTTACCGGGCCTTTTTTCCTTACTCTCCTTTATTGGAACCTGTTGTTTGGGGAGACATGAATATATCCGTCTATACTGTTCCTGCTGTTTTATCTCCTCCTTGGAATAATTTGACATTTTACAATAAGGATGATGATAGCTTTTTAAATATTACTTACTATTTTTGCCTGTTTGAATGGGGCCTCCTCCATGTTTTTTTATGAATTGGCAACATTGGGTTTTACCTGGGAAACACACTTCCAATTCTAAAACACAACTGCAGCGATAACTACTTAGTCCATTAATAGTAGCTGGGAAAGCGTCACATTTGATGGCGAGTTATCCTTACTTATGTGCCCTAATTTTACTTATATTAATTTAAAATATCAACCTTTTGTGTGGCAAGAGTGTAGAGGAACATTTGGAAAAATGTTCAATAATTTTATTAATTGGGGACCTTTCGGAGAGTTTATTAACACATGTTCAGAGTGGAATATTACCAGATGTGATTTATCAAATGTTACTAGGATGCTGGATGCCATTAATGGATCGCTTACTGAAGGTCGATTGACGGCCTTGGGAGATGGAGGCATTGCAGATGCTCGATGGGCTTTCATGGCTGAACCCACTGCTGTTCAGACTCATCTTTGGAAGGTCGCAGCGGCGTTGACACCCGTGATGCTATCAAATGGATAATTTTCGGGGACGGCGAACTCTGTGTCCACTTATAGTTTTACTTTGTACAAATCTTATAATGTAACTTCCTGTGTACCTCTGCCTTATGTATTTTTAGAGGGAAATTTTACATTTCCCCCTACTATTTCTTGTTTTAATTGTCGCCTGTATTCTTGTGTTAATTCCTCTCTTAATTTTAATGACTGTGATAGTACTATGATATTACAACAAAGAACTCATATTTGGCTACCTGTTAAATTAGGAAGAGAATGGTCCCAAAATCCTTTGGATAGTGTTGTTATTGAATTTTTTACCAAACTACTAAAACGTACAAAACGTATGATTGGAACCATTATAGCTGTGATTTTAAGCTTAATTGCTATTACCACTGTTGCTAAGGTGTCTGGAATTACCCTACACACTTCCTTACAAACAACACTTTGTAAAAGAATGGCACCGGGATTCATATAAATTGTGGGTCTCAGAGGTAAAAATTAATGCTCGATTAAAAACACAGATTAATATTCTTAAACAGACAGTGGGATGGTTAGGAAAAAAGTTATTGGTTGTGGAAAAACAGTTATTGTTAAAATGTGATTGGAATTCTACTACCTTTTTCATTACTAATGTAAAATATAATAAATCTATACATGATTGGAATGTAATACTGCAGTATTTACCTGGAAATTCTACTGCTGCTCAATTGATTGCTCAATTACAATTTAATGTACATGATATTTTTGATAAACAATTTGCAAATGATGGTGCTTCTAATATTGCTGATACATTTATTAAACAGTTGGAAGGGTTAGATCTGAAAAGAATACTACAACACATTTCACATAAAGCTAGTGGTTTGGGAATTATGATTGTTATTATTCTGTTTGCACTTGTGTGGTTATATTTGATTTTTATGAAACCAATGCAAGCATGTGGAAAGCTTTTTTCCTTGTGGAAAGCTTTTTTCCTTGTGGAAAGCTTTACTTTTAAAACAAAAGAAAAAAGAAGGAAATTGTGAAGACTCAGGGTCTATGTTGAGGGGGCAGAATGTTACAGGCTCCAGCCTCAGGATTATCTGAGGACTGTGTTTGGGATTAGGAAAGCTCTTGGCATGCCAGGCTAGAGAGGGAAAATGTTCGCTCTCCCTATCTCAAAACACATGTCACAGACTCCTGGGAGCCGAGGAAGTAGCTCTTCTGCTTGCTTAAGCATAGATGAACAGTTGGTCAAGCATTTTCCTGAGATTGGAGAAGTGGTTTGAGCTTGCTCTAAAATAGTTTATATAATTATATACCAAGACATTGTCTCATAGGACAAGTAAAAATGTATCTGTTGAAATTTTTGTGTGAATATCTTCTGACCAAATCTTGGCCAAGATCATGCTTCCTTGTCTTTAAATACTCACTAACAATAAAGCACAGCATGCAGTTGCAATTGTTGTATGCGCTCTGCATCCTCTGTGTCCTGGTGATTTTGTGACCCTTACTTAGGGACCCCAAGGCAATAGACGTTGACAATAAAGGATACCAGGAAATTGAAAGATTTCCCATATTCATGGATAGGCAGAATTAATATGGTGAAAATGGCCATACTGCCAATTAATAAACACATTCAATGCTATTTCCATTAAAATTCCAGTGACCTACTTTTCTGAAATAGAGAAAATATTCAAAAAATTCATATGGAACAACAAAAGACCTAGCATAGCCAAAACAATTTTAGGCAAAAGAAAGAATGCAGGAGGGATCATGAAACAGGACTTCAAGCTATACTACTTGAGCCATAATAAAAAAGACGGGTAAACAAAGGAGGAGGCTGCAATGCTTGGTAAGAAATGTACGCATTATCCTGTCCACGTAATTGTAACTCCTCTGTACAATATGTTCACAAATAAAATAAAATTAAATTTAAAAAAAGACAGCTTGGTACTGGCACACAAAGAAACCCAAAAATAAATGAGACAGGTTATAGGACCCAGAAATATAGCCGCATATGGACAGTCAGTTGATATTTGACAAAGGAGCCAAAGATATACAGTGAAAGAAGCACCACCTCTTCAACTACTGGTGTTGGGAAAACTGGCCACATGCAGAAAACTAAAAGTGGATCCTAGCCTATCACAGTGCACTCACATCAACTCAAAATAGATTACAGACCTTAACATCAAGCCTGAAACTCTGAAAGTACTGCAGGACTGAGTATGAGAGACACTTTAAACTTAGGCATAGACAGGAACTTCCAGAAGAGATGCCCAGGGTCACAACAATTTTGAGAATGACTCAATATGACTACCTTAAAATAAAAAGGTTCTGCACAAATAAAAATAGTAACCAAACTAGAAAGAAAGTCAAATAATTGGGAAAAATATTAACCAGCAATATATAAGACTAGGGTCTAATAGCCATTATATATTGTGAACTCAAGAAACTAACTCTTCACAAATCTAACACACCAATCTTTTTTTTAAATTTAATTTTATTTTATTTGAGAACATACTGTACAGAGAGGTTACAATTACATGGGCAGGATAATGCATACATTTCTTACCAAGCATTGCAGCCTCCTCCTTTGTTTATGCTTCACCTCGCTTCCCAGCCTCCCCCCTCTCCCCCACCCAATCATACCCCCCTCCCCCCCCACGCCGACATTGTAAAGCTTGCTTTGACATGACATTTTGTAATTCTCTTTGTTGCAACAGGTCCACCTGAATCCTTAAACGACTTGTTTGTCCCCATCTCCTCCACATGCTATACTGACATCAAATAAAGTGAAAGCGGAGGTTACACTGTGGGGGAGGGACATACAAAGCAACAAAGAAATAATCTTATAAATGCGTTAGAAAAACATGCATGAAAGAAACGAAAACATTAAAATAAATATTTAAGGGTTCGTTTTCCTAACATCACATTATCTGACCTTTTCCGCTTGACTCATACCTATACTAGATTTTGCAAATAAGGGAAACCATGGGACCTATGTTTCTTTGGGCCTGGCTTACTACACTTAATATAATTTTTTCCATTTCCTAACAAATGGGGAAATGTCATTCTTTCTGATGGAGGCATAGAATTCCATTGTGTATATATACCACATTTTCTTGATCCATTCATCTACTGAGGGGCTTCTGGGTTGGTTCCATATCTTAGCTATGGTAAATAATGCTGCAATAAACATAGTTGTGCTGGTAGCTTTAGTGTGGTCTTGTTTGTATACATTTGGGTAAATGCCCAAAAGTGCGATTGCTGGATCATAGGGGATATCTATGTGAAGTCTTTTGAGGAACCTCCATACTGCTTTCCAAAGTGGTTGAACAAGTTTACATTCCCACCAACAATGATATAAGGTTCCTTTCTGTCCACATCCCCTACAGCATCTGTTGTTGTTAGAGTTCTTGATTTTTGCTGTTCTAACTGGAGTGAGGTGATATCTCAATGTTGTTTTGATTTGCATTTCTTTTATGGCTAGGGATGTTGAACATTTCTTTATGTGTCTATTGGCCATCCTTCTTTCTTCTTCAGAGAAGCTTCTCTTTAAGTCTTTCGCCCACTTATTTATTGGGCAGTTGTTTCTTTGAGGATTTGTTGTTGGGTGGTTTAATTTTTTGAGTTCCAAGTATATTTTAGATATGAGACCCTTGGCCATTGTATGGCTAGTAAAGATCTTCTCCCAATCGGTGGGCTTTCTATTGATCTTGCTAGCTATGTCATTTGCCCTGCAGAAGCTCTGCAAACTTATGCAATCCCATTTGTCCAACCTTTCTTTGATTTGTTGTGTTTCCGGGTCTCTATTCAGAAAATTTCGGCCTGAGCCAAGGAGACCTAGGGTTTCTCCTATTCCATCCTTTAATGTTTTCAGAGTGTCTGCTTTGAGTTCAAGGTCTTTGATCCATTTGGAGTTGATTCTGGTGCAGGGTGATATATAAGGATCTAGCTTTAGTTTTCTACATGTAGTTAACCAATTTTGCCAGCACCATTTACTGAAGAGGCTGTCTTTCTTCCATTCTATTGATTTAGATTCCTTATCAAAGATTAGATGGCTATAGGTCTGTAGGTTCATTTCTGGGTTTTCAATTCTATTCCATTGGTCCTGAGGTCTGTTCTTATGCCAATACCAAGCTGTTTTGATTACTATGGCTTTATAGTAGAGTTTGAAATTTGGTAATGATATTCCTCCAGCAGTGTTCTTTCCGTTGAGAAGTGTTTTTGCTATTTGGGGTCTTTTATTGTTCCATATGAATTTTTGGATTACATCTTCTATTTCCTTGAAGAATGAGGGTGGAATTTTGATAGGTATCGCGTTGAATTTGTAGATAGCCTTGGGGAGTATTGCCATTGTTACGATGTTAATCTTTCCATTCCAGGAGCATGGGAGGTTTTGCCATTTTTTAAGTTCTGTGTTGATTTCCTTTTTCAAGATTTTAAAGTTTTCATCATAGAGGTCCTTCACTTCTTTAGTTAAGTTAATTCCTAGGTATTTTATTTTTTGTGGGGCTATTACAAATGGAGTTGCTTTCCTAATTTCAGCCACACTTTTCTCATTGTTGGCATACAGAAAATCCATTGATTTTTGGGTGTTTATTTTATAACCTGCTACTTTGCCAAAGTTTTGAATCAGCTTGAGTAATTTGGGCGTGGAGTCTATGGGATTCTTTAAATACAATATCATTTCATCTGCAAAATGGGAGAGTTTTATTTCTTCTTTCCCTATTTGGATCCCCTTTATGTCTGCATCTTGTCTTATTGCTGTAGCTAGGCATTCTAATACTAGATTGAAGAGAAGTGGAGAGAGTGGGCATCCTTGTCTTGTTCCTGAGTTAAGAGGAAATGGCTTTAGTTTTTCACCATTGAGTATAATGCTGGCTGTAGGTTTGTCATATCCAGCCTTTATTGTATTGAGGAATGTTCCATGGATACCTAATTTTTCCAAAATCTTCATCATAAAGGGGTGTTGGAGCTTGTCGAATGCTTTTTTCTGCGTCTATTGAGATAACCATGTGGTTCTTGTTCTTGCTCCTATTGATGTGATGAATAATATTAATTGATTTGCGTATATTGAACCAGCTTTTCATCTCTGAAATGAATCCTGTTTGATCGTGGTGTATGATTTTTCGGATGAATTGTTGAAATCGATTGTCCAAAATTTTGTTGAGAAGTTTTGCATCAATGTTCATCAAAGAAATGGGTCTATAGTTCTCTTTCTTTGATGAGTTCCTGCCTGGTTTGGGATGAGGGTTATGATGGCTTCATAGAATGTGTTCTGTAGTGAGCTTTCTCTTTCAATTTCATTGAAGAGTTGGAGGAGTATTGGTGTGAGCTCTGCTTTGAAGGCCTTGTAAAATTCCGCTGTAAAACCATCTGGTCCTGGACTTTTCTTAGCTGGGAGGTCTCTTATTGCTTTTTCTATTTCAATGCTTGATATGGGCCTGTTAAGATAGTTTAACTCATCTTGGTTTAGTTTTGGCATGTCAATATTTGCTAGGAAGAGGTCCATTTCTGTCAATTTGTCGAACTTATTAGCATAAAGTTTTGAGTAGTATTCCCTTATAATGTTCTGAATCTTGGTTGTTTCCGTGGTGATGTTTCCATTCTCATCTCTGAGTTTATTAATTTGGGTGTGTTCTCTTCTTTTTCTGATAAGGTTTGCTAAGGGTCTGTCAATTTTGTTAAGTTTTTCAAAGAACCAACTCTTTGTTTTGTTGATTCTTTCTATAGTTTTTTTTGGATTCTAATTCATTTAATTCTGATTTAATTTTGATTATTTCTTTCCGTCTACTGGATTGGGGTTTATCTTGCTGCTCTTTTTCAAGGAGGTTTAGATGTGTCATTAAATTGCTAGTTTCAGATCTCTCCAATTTGTTGATGTTGGAGCTCAGAGCTATAAACTTGCTTCTCAGTACTGCCTTTGCAGTCCCAGAGGAGCTGGTAATTTGTGTGTTCATTTTTGTTGAATAGCATGAACATTTGAATTTCCTTTCTAATCTCTTCCATGATCCACTCTTGATTCAGCAGTGTGTTGTTTAGCCTCCATGTGATACCGGACTTTCTTTGGTGGCTTTTGGTGTTGAGTTCTAAGTTTATTCCCTTGTGGTCAGAGAGAATGCAGGGTATACCTTCAATGTTTCTGAATTTAGACAAGTTTGCTTTGTGGCCTAGAATGTGGTCCATTTTAGAAAATGTTCCATGTGCTGCTGAGAAAAAACGTGTATTCTGATGCTGCTGGTTGAAATGTTCGGTAAATGTCTGTTAAGTCTAGTTGATCTATGCAGCTGTGTAGATCTGCGGTTTCTCTGTTGAGTTTTTGCCGAGTTGATCTGTCTAGTGGGGAGAGTGGTGTGTTAAAATCCCCAACAATTAACGTCTTTGGATCTATATGGGATTTGATGGAAAGTAGTCTTTCTTTGATAAATTTGGGTGCTCCATTGTTTGGCGAATAGATATTTAGAATTGTAATATCCTCCTGAAGGAGAGATCCTTTAATTAGTATGTAGCGACCTTCTTTATCTCTTCTCACAATTTTTAATTTGAAGTCTATTTTATCTGATATTAGGATTGCAACTCGTGCCTGTTTATGAGGGCCGTTTGCTTGGTAGCTTTTGTTCCAGCCTTTAACATTGAAAATGTGTTTGTTTTTACGGGCAAGATGTGGCTCCTGCAGGCAGCAGATAGAAGGGTCTTGTTTTTTAATCCAACTAGACAGTCTATGTCGCTTAATTGGAGAGTTCAGTCCGTTCACGTTAAGAGATAGGATTGAGAGGTATTTGGGAGTTCCTGCCATGTTATCTACCTTCTTGGGGGCTGCGAAAACTGGGTTCTTCCTATGGTTCTTGGATTCTCAGTTTGGGTGCAGTTTGTTGGCCTTTATTGTGGTCTTGTTGGTTTTCTATGTGTAGGACATCTTTAAGAATCTTTTGTAGGGCTGGTTTGGTGGAGATGTATTGTTTCAATTTTTCTTTGCTGTGGAAGCCTTTTATTTGGCCTTCAGTTATGAAGGAGAGTTTAGCTTGGTACAGTATTCTTGGTTGATAGTTGTTTGTTTTTAGGGCATGGCATACATCATTCCAGGCTCTTCTTGCTTTGATTGTCTCTGCTGAGAAATCTGAGGTGATTCTAATTGGTTTCCCTTTATAGGTGATTACCCTTTTCTCCCTGACAGCTTTAAGGTTCTTTTCCTTGTTCTGAGTTGGTCCTGTGCTAACACACCAATCTTGAAATGGTCAAGAGAGCTAAAGAGAGACTTCTCAGAAGAAGAGATAAAAAAACAGCACAGAACCACCTGAGGAAATGTTCATAATCCCTGGCTCTAAAGGAAATGCAAATAAAAACAACTCTTAGATAACACTTTACTCCATTCAGAATGGCCCACATCCTAATTTCAGCCAATGACAAATGCTGGAAGGGAATCAAAGGAAGAGAAACATTACTGCATTGCTGGCGGTAATGTATATTAATATAACCACTTTGTAAAGCATTCTGTAGGTACCTCAGAAAGCTACATATTGACCTCTCCTATGAACTGGCCATACCACTTGCAGGCACCTACTCTGAACAACAGGAACCAGTATAAAAAAACACACATGTCAATGATTATTGCAGCACTGTTCACAGTAGCCAAGATATTCAAACAACCCAGATGAGCCACTACTGATAAGTGGATCCAAAAATAGTGGTATATAAAATGGAATACTATGCAGCCTTTAGAAAGACAAAATAATGGCATTTTCAGGGAAATGAATGGAACTAGACCAAATTATTTGAGTGAGGTAAGCCAAGAATAACAAAACAAACGGCACAGGGTCTACCTGATATGTGGATTCTAAAGCCAAAATGCAAGAAGGTATGACAAAGTAAACAGGACTTGAGAAACAAAGGACAGCCACTCATTTTGTTGTATCACCATTAATGATTCCATGTTCTTGACCATGTACATAGTATTAATATGCACGCAATGGAGAGAAGCCAGGAGGAGGAACACAATAAGTGGAAAATGGAACAACATACAACAAAGTGGCCCATCAGCTGCACTGGACATAGAAGAAAAATAACTAAGCAACCCAAACACAGTGATGGGAAGGGAGGGATGATTGGGAAAGAGGTAAAGAGGGAATAGCCTACACTAAGCAAAAGCAAAAAAAATGTAAACATCATCTGAGGTGGGAAAAATAATTTCAATTGTCAAAGTTCATAGAATTAACAAACTTTAGACCATGATAACAATAATTTGCCTTGTCAAGGTTAAAATGTGTTTGTGGCTTTAACTAAGTATCACAATTCCACAGAACTCTGAAATATATGTAATCACCTATCTCAATTTTTACAAAATGTGTGAGAAGGGAAGGTTTATGAGGGATGAGTGACAATGTTGTCAGACACCTTGTATTCATATACTGTTTTGTAGAATGGAAACTTCTTTGTACAACTACTTAAAGATAATAATAAAAAGCGTTTAAAAATAAATAACTATTAGGATGATGATAAAAAAGTTCAAATATACAATAAGAAATTAAATCCACTTGGAAGGAAAATTTCTTTGGGGAGAGTAATGCAGTTTATTCTATAGCAAGTATCACTTCAGCATTAAATTCAAAAGCTAGACCTCAAGTAAATGAAATAAATTAAGAAATTGAGTTTAAAAAGGGAAAAAAGAAACTCCTCCCACTCTTCCTTACCTGGACAGCTGGTGAGGGTAAAATGGATCATGCTCCTGAATTGAAACCGAAATAGCAAAGACCTTACGTAGTCATGCTAACTTCACTGTTGCTTATTATATTAGTACGAAAACAGCATTAGATCCATCAGTCTCTAGTGAAATAGGCAGCCGACCCATATATAGAGAAGGCTACAAGATGGACTGTGCAGACACTCAAAGGATCCCTTAAGGATAAGACTTACTAAGTATTAATTAGTAATAACTAGTGTGTTTCTATAATTTACTTGTTTACAATAAAATTTACATTTTAAGCCTGTTCATTGAGTGGAGATATGGGAATTTTTAGCACTTGGTAGGAAGGAATCAAGGATTTGATTGGACATGAAAACCAGAGGGGGATGTATAAAGCAGCAAAGCCCTAATAATCAGCATGACCCACTAATCAATGTGGCCCCATGTCCTGGCCCACAGGAGTGCATGAGTCATGCCACCAAACGGGACAGGGTATGATGCTGGAGGGGGTAGTATGTCATCCTCAAATGAGCTGTGAAGAAGTTATTGAGGAATGCGCAGTTCATGAAGTGATGGTTGAAAACTGTTAGGCAGGAGACCCACTGGAGTGATAGAGGGCTTCAACCTATATATAGGCTGCATGGTCAGAGCAATGGAATTGGAGAAAATCAAGTGAAGACATGGAAGGAAGGAAGTGGTGAGATAGCAGGAGGGGAAAGACTTAGGAGAAGAGGAAGTTGAGGGAGTGCAGGAGGGGAAGGATGCCAATTGGCCACCAGGCCAGAGAATTGTAGGCCTGTGGATAGTGGAGAGGCCTAAAGAGAAGAAGGAAATGATGGAAGGGAAAAAGGGAAATGAAGGATATGTCTATAAAAAAGGAAGGAGTAAGAAAAAAACGAAAAAAGCCTTACCTATTGAAGTATGGAGTTTCAGAGATGATAATTTGGGTGGGTTGGTGGATTGCAGACTAACTATGTGCAGGGCTGCCCATTGGAGGTCTGAGATTTGGTGGTTGGGGCTGGCTTGTCACTGAGTGTACAGTCCAGGACAAAGTAAATGCAGGCCCATTGCTAGCGTAAATAAAGTTATCCTCAATGTGCCTCACTAGATTGTCTTGTACTTTATGTAACATAAGTATACGAGTTTACAAGTTAATAGTGTGAAAGGGCACGAATTTCGTAAAATGTTATGTGGGCATAATAGGTTTGCAAAATCCAATGGGACAGTGATATCACAATGGCAATATGATGTCACAATATAAAGTCATAATAAAATTTTGATGTCATAATTAGTTGATGCCATAATGGTGATGAGGTCACAATAGGTTTATGATGTTACAATGGATTGATGATGTCAAAATGGCATGCTAGGCTTTAATTTTCCTTAACTCTAAATGAGAATATAAATTCACAATTGGATTGTGAGATCTACGAAGTCATGCATTGGCCTAAACGTTATGAACTCCCAACAATTATGTAATGTCACAATGTGACATGATGTTCATGATATCTGACAGAGTGATGACATAATTTTCATGATATCAGAGTGCATTTCTAATATCACATGTCATACCTGAAATAAGTAAAAAAAAACAGATTATGAGATCAAAAATGGCCTATGTATCAATAGGGCATAATGTCCAAGTTATGAGGAGAGGACCAGTTAATGATGTCACACTGGTGATTCTGCCTCGAAGGGTTTGTAATATTACAATGGTATAACTGATCTCAATTGTTAGACCACAATGATTATATGGGTAAACAACTGAACTTTTTTGTCACAAATGCCATATGCTGTTTCAAAGGTGCTAAAAGGTCATAACTGATTAAAACGTCACAATGTGATGGTGATGTCACAATGGCAATGTGATGATGCAATAGATTTGTGATATTACCCTGGTCATGAGGTCACCCATGGAATAGTGATGTCATTATGAGTTTGTAATATTACAATCACATGTCTGATTTCAATTGCTATTAGATTACAATGAGGATAAGAATTCCAGGAAGGAGCTAGAGGTCCTAAAACCCATGAATTTTCTAACATGTGATGTCATAAAAGGTTTGTGAAAACAGAATGGTAGAGTAATATCACAATGTCAATATGATGTCACAATATCATGTCATAATAAAGTGTTAAGGGAGTTCTGAGGAAGATGGAGGAGAAGCTGGAGGCTAAACAATCTCTCTCATAGAAAGCAGTTTTAGTGTTCCAGTGAACAGGCCTAGGTAGAGAATCACACCAAATGTGCCATCACAGTACAGAGAGTGTGGCCAGAGAGGGAAAATCCAGGCAAGGAGACAGATCTGAGCACTTGCTAGTAGCCGTGCCTGGAGTGGCTGCAGCGGCAGCACTGGCGGCAATAGCCATCATCCCTATAACAGAGAGATCCCAGGACAAAGGTGCCAGACACAGCGGAGGAGTGGATTCTACTCAATACCACTAAGGACTGAGAAGGAGCAGATACCTTCATGCTTCAGATTGCAGACCAGAGAGGGCCCAGGAACCAAGATTCTGACATGAGTAGAACTCTGAAATCCTCACTCCCTCTCAGGGAGCAGAGGTGGGAATGCCAGCCCCCTCCCCTACCACCACTGGAGATATCCATCATGGATACTGACAAAGGCCTTGCTGAGCAGCTCGCTCCAATTCAGGCCTTGGAAGAAAACAAGAGTCATTTTGCAAATCACAGGAATTAGAAGTGACCTGCCAGGCTCAGTTCCACCCAGGGGAAAGTCACCCCGCCCAGGCAGAGAGAGCTCTGCCCTCAGAGAAGCGACTTTCTTCACCCTGTAAACAGAGCCAGAAGCCTAGACAAACAATTGAAATTCAGTAAACATAAATTCTGAGAATGGTTCAAAGCTGGACTCTGTGTCTCAAGAGCTAGCCCCTCAGAGAAAAGCTACTGTTTGATGAAAGGTCTCAACCCTACCCAGAACCTAGACTCATCACAGCATCTCCAAACTAGAGGAAATTCCCACTTCCCTCTTTTGGAATATTCAAAGCAGATCTCACTCCCATTGAACTAACCTGGGAGGAGGATCACGACATCCTGCCTAACAAAGAGCATTTTCTGCCTGCCCAAACAAACTGACTTAAGAAACCAATCAAGCCATAGGAAAACCAAACACCACAAACAGACCAGAGACTCGACCAAGAGACTGGTATGGACACAGGGGCGATACAGTTTTTTTCCATTCCCCGCCCCCCAAAAAAACTCAAAAAAACAAAGAACTCTTTTATGATTTTTTTTAATTTTAATTTTTAAAGTGTTTTCTGTGAATATTTTTTTCTTATAATTTTTATTTTTGGTGTATGTGCGTGTGTGTGTTTAATATCTTTTGAACTTTTGGTCTTTTTATTGTTTTCATATTTTCTCTTTCTTTTTTGCATGCCTTAATTGCTGTTCAGCTCATCCCCAGATATATACCTGTTGTCAATTATTATACCTTATCCCCCATTTCATACGTAATTAATCCAGAAATTTATTACTCAATTCACAACCTCTTAGGCTTAAATTCTTTATGAGCAGTCTTATCTCTTTATACCTACATAATTTTCTGGCAACCAATTTATTATTTTTTAGTTTTTAGTTTTTCATATCAACTTGCTGTCCTCCCTTCTTCTCATCCTATTCTTTTCTTCTCTCAATATCATTTCTTGAAACTTACATAAATTGTAAGTGTTTTACTTCTTAAATTTAAATTTTAGTTTTTCCATTTTTTCTTTAAAATATTTCTCCAATCATTCTGCCCAATCCATTTCCCTCTCAGAGATTAGGACTTGGTTATATTAACTCTCCTTTAATCTGTCCACATCCATCTAGTCCTATTTTCCCCCACATTTCTACCTAAAGCTAATAATTTCTGGTTTGCCAAATCCTTCTTTGCTGTTTGTAACTTATTAATCCATGGTTGTTTGATGTTGAATAGATTGTATCTGTTGAACTATATTGTATTTGAAGCCATTTTGATTGTGCGACTACAGGACTCTGGTTGATGCTTGCCTTAAAATAGTATTCTAGCACAAAATTAGTGTTATTTTCATACCAAATTGGCAGAATAAGCTGGAAGAACACAAGAAAAATGGCAAGTCCACGTGTCCGAACTCCCATTCATGATAACCAGGTGACAGAATAGTTAATGAATAATCCAGAGGAGAGTTATCAAAAGTTCTACAAAAACTGCTGGTAAACATGGTGAATGAAATGATTGAAAACTTGCTAAGGACTCAATGTGAGTATGATAGGGAGTGAGAGGAGGCAAACAAAAATTAATACATAATCTTGTGAGCATTAGGAAGCTACTTAAAGATTAAAACAGGAATTGCATAAGCAGGCTGAGAACAGTCAAAGAGAAATACAGGGATAACATTAGAAGTCTGAAAACAATTATGGAGAATTATAGGAATTGTGTAAATGTGAGGAAACTTATCAAAGTATAATACAGGAATTGAGAGAGTGGGATGAGAATAGATGAAGATCAATACATGCATTCATGGAATCTATAAACAGACAGCTGAAACAGTTCAGAGAGACCACAAAAGGAATGATGAATGGAGCCCAACAGAAGGAATTGGAGTCCAAGGAAATCATCACCAATCAACTAAGTGATTTGAGAATAAACACTGAACACCAAACTAAGGAATTAAAGTTGAAACAATATGTAAAACAAGTCTCCAACAAAGAATTTGGAGCCATCAAAGCTGACCAATTAGAAGGAAGAGAAATAAAAAAACAAAGTAGAAAGACTTGACAGTAAGTTAGACCATGCAGAAGATCGAATCTTGGGGATTGAAGACAGCCTGGATATTGTAGAGAAAGAACATACAATTATCCAAGACAAATCCTAGAAATATGATCTTTTCAATATTTGGAAGACACCATCAGAAGGCAAATGTAAGGATACTGGGTATAAAGGATCACCTAGAGACAGAAGTTAATGGTCTAGGAAATTTACTTAACAGAATCCTAGCAGAGAACTTCCCAAACAGGCAAAGAAAGGCCTATTCAGATACAAGAAGATATTAGAACCCCCTATAGACCAGCCCAGAACAGAACATCCCACCATCACATTGTAATCTGCACAGGATCAATTCAGACCAAGGAAAGGATCCTTAAAGCTGTCAAGGAGAACAGATCAATCGCCTCTAAAGGAAAAACAAGTAGAATAACCTCAGATTTCTCAGCAGAGATGAATAAAGCAAGAGCCTGGCATCATGTATGCCATGCCCTAAAGATAAATAAGTATCAGCCAAGAATACTGATCCCAGCTAAACCCTCCTTCATAACCGAAGGTCAAATAAAAACAGTCCATTGCAAAGAAAAATTGAAGCAAGATATCTCCACCAAACCAGCTGTACAAAAGATACTTAAAGATGTCCTACACATAGAAAACCAACAAGACCACAGTAAAGCGCGAGAAACTGCATTCAAGGAAATAAAATTACAACTCAACACCAAAAGCTACAAATGAAGTCCTGTACACATATAGGTTGAACAACAAACTGTTGAATCACCAATGGATCATGGAAGAGATTAGAAAGGAAATACAAATGTTCATGATATTCAACAAAAATGAACACACAAATTACAAGCTCCTCTGGGACACAGAATAGGCAGTACAGAGAAGCAAATTTATAGCTGTGAGTTCCTATATCAATAAATTAGAGAGATCTGAAACCAACAATTTAATAAGACATCTGAACCTCCTTAAAAAGAGCAGCAAGATAAACCCCAATCCAAGAAATGGAAAGAAATAATTAAAATTAAATCAGAATGAAATGAATTAGAATCCAAAAACACCATATAAAGAATCAACAAAACAAATAATTGGTTCTTCGAAAAATTTAACAATATTGATAGACCCTTAGCAATTCTTACCAGACAAAGAAGACAAGAGACCCAGATAAGCTCAAAGATGAGAATGGAAACATCACCACAGAAACAACCAATATTCAGAACAGTATAAGGGAATACTTCTCAAACCATTATGCTAATAAGTTTGAGAACCTGGCAGAAATGGACATTTTCCTAGCTAATATTGACTTGCAGAAACTCAACCAAGATAAGATAAATCAAGTAACATGACCATATCAAGCATAGAATAGAAAGAGCAATAACAAACTTCCCATCTAAGATAAGCCCAGGACCAGATGGATTTACATAGGTATTCTACAAGGCCTTCAAAGCAGAGCTCACACCAATTCTCCAAAAACTCTTCAATGAAATTGACAGAGAAAGTTCACTACAGAATTCTTTCTATGAAGCCATCATAATCTTCATCCCAAAGCCAGGCAGGGACTCATCAAAGAAAGAGAACTATAAACCCATTTTTTGATGAACATTGATGTAAAACACCTTAACAAAATTTTGTCCAATCGACTTCAATATTTCATCCAAAAAATCATACACAACGATCAATCAGTATTTACTTCAGTGATGCAAAGCTGGTTAAATATATGCAAATCAATTAATGTAACTCACTACATCAACAAGAGCAAGGATAAGAACCACATGGTTATCTCAATAGATGCAGAAAAAGCATTAGACAAGATCCAACACCCGTTTATAAAGAAGGCTCTGGAAAAACTATGAATCCAGAGAACATTCCTCAATACAATAAAGGCTGTATAGGACAAACCTACAGCCAGCATTATACTTAATGATGAAAAACTAAATCCATTTTCTCTTAACTCAGGAAGGAGACAAGGATGTCCACTCTGTCCACTTCTTATCAATCTAGTATTATAATGACTATCTACAGCAATAAGATGCTAATAAAAATGGGATCCAAATAGGGAAAGATGAAGTAAAATTCTCCCTCTTCGAGATGACATGGTCCTGCATTTAAAGAATCCCACGGAACCACTCAGAAATTACTCATGCTGATTCAAAACTTTGGCAAAGTAGCAGGGTATAAAATTAACTCTCAGAAATCAATGACTTTTCTGTATGCCAACAATGAGAATAGCGTGGCTGAAATTAGGAAAGCAACTCCATTCATAATACCCAACAAAAATAAAATACCTAGGAATTAACTTAATCAAAGAAGTGAAGGACCTTTTTGACGAAAACCTTAAAAACCTGAAAAAGGAAATCAAAACAGAACTTAGAAAGTGGCAAAAACACCCATGCTCCTGGATTAGAAGGATCAACATCATGAAAATGGTAATACTTCCCAAGGCTATCTACCAATTAATGTGATACCTCTCCATATTCCAACCTCATTCTTCAAGGAAATAGAACAGGCAATCCAAAAATCCATATGGAACAATAAAGGAACCCGAATAGCAAAAGCAATCCTCAACAGAAACAACAGTGCTGAAGGAATATCAAAACCAAATTTCAAACTGTACTACAAAACCATAGTAATCAAAACAGCTTGGCACTTGCACAAAAGCAGACCTCAGTACCAATGGAATAGAATTGAAAACCCAGAAAATGAACACACATACCTATAGCCACCTAATATTCGAGAAGGGAGCTAAAAAATAGAATGCAAGAAAGACAGCCTCTTCAGTAAATAATGTTTGCAAAGTTGGTTAATCATTTGTAGAAAACTAAAGCTAGATCCTTATATATATCACCCTGCATCAGAATCAATTTCAAATGGATCAAAGACCTCGGAGTCAAAGCAGACACACTAAAAACATTACAGGACAAAATAGGAGATACTCTAGGTATCCTTGGAACAGTACTAAATTTTCTTAATAGAGACCCATGAACACAACAAATCAAAGAAAGTTTGGAGAAATGGGATTGCATGAATTGCAGAGCTTCTGCATGGCAAAGGACAAAGCTCACAAGATCAATAGAAATCCCACGTATTAGGAGAAGATCTTCACTAGCCATAAAAGGGACAAGGGTCTCATATCTAAAATATACATGGAACTCAAAAAATTAAATCCCCCAACAACAAATCCTCAAAGAAAATACTGCCCAATAAATAAGTGGGCTAAAGACTTACAGAGAATCTTCGCCGAACAGGAAAGTAGGATCGCCAATAGACACATGAAGAAATGCTCAACCTCCCTAGCCATAAAAGAAATGCAAATCTAAACAACACTGAAATATAACATCACTCCAGTTAGAATGGCTATAATCAAGAACTCTAATAACACCAGATGCTGGATGGGATGTTCGTGAGATTGTAAACTTGTTCAACCACTTTGGAAAGTAGTATGGAGTTTCCTCAAAAGACTCCACATAGAGCTCCTTGATGACCCAGCAATCCCAGTTTTGGGCATTTACCCAAGCAATCAAAAACAAGAACATACTAAAGCTACCAGCACAACTCTGTTCATTGCAGCATTATTTACCATAGCTAAGATATGGAACCAACCCCGATGCCCCTCAGTAGATGAATGGATCAAGAAAATATGGTATATATAAACAATGAAATTCTATGCCTCCATCAGAAAGAATGAAATTGCCACATTTGTTAGGAAATGGAAAGACTTGGAAAAAATTAAATTAAATGAAGTAAGCCAGGCACAAAGAAATTTAGATCCCATAGTTTCCCTTATTTGCAATAACTAATTTATGTCTGAGACAAGCAGAAACGGTCACATACGTTGATGTTAGGCGAAATGAACCCCATGGTAAGTACTCAAATTGTTTTTCTTTCTTGCTATGGTTTCTAGCATACCTAAAAGATGATTTCTCTGTTGCTTTGAATGTTCCTACTCCACGGTATACCCCATGTTTTCAGTATATTTGACGTTGGTATAATTTGGGGAGGGGAAGGGAAAAACCAATTGGGATACAGGTTGACCCATTGCAACAATGACATGTACAAGTCGTTATGTTGATAACCAATCCTTATAACTTTGGTGTGGAGTGGGGGTGGGGTGCAGAGGGGAAGATGGGAATGGATGGGAAGGGGAAACAAAGGAGGAGGCAATGATGATTGACAAGAAATGTACTCATTACAGTAATCATATAATTGTCAACCCTCTGTATGTATTTTTACAATAAAAATCATGAAATAATAAAGTAAAAATACATGTCAATTTTTTGTCGGTCATGGGGCTTGAACTCCGAGCCTTGGCACTGTCCCTCAGCTCTTCAGCTAAAGGATACCACTATACCACTTGAGCCACAGTGCCATTTCTAGTTTTCAAGAGTTATATTGGAGATAAGAGTCTCACAGACTTTTCTGCACAGGCTTTGAACCACTATCCTCAGATCTCAGACTTTTGGATAGCTAGGAATATAGGCATGAGTCAACAAAGCCCAGATCCAAGACAATTTTAAAAAAGCAAGCTTATTGATACTTCTGGCTTTTTCCAAGAAACAGTCTTACTTTTTCAGCATTAGTTTAGATGTAACTGTGAGTTTTTTAATAGAATCAAATATAAGTTTCATTATTACTAAGTATCTTACAAAAATCCAATGTAATTGACTTTCCACAAAGTCAATTATCACATACTATATTACTCACTATTATTGTTAGAGTCTATATTACATATAATGTGAAGTGACCCATTTCATATGAATTAGTAGATGCTATTTTAGCATTATAAATTCACATCTGTGATTTTAAACGAAGGAAAGAATATTTTAAAGTTAAAATGACATATGAATGTGTAGTGTGTCCCAACTGAAACAAAAATTCTGAGTTCATACAGACAAAATTATTTTCTTTCCACTAAAGATTTTGAAGTAATACTATTAGAAATAGTGAGGCAAAAGGAGGAAAAATTAAAATCATGTCAAACATTGTGTCTGTTATTCTGCTAACCCTTCCTCTTTGATGACCTGCCAATTCCCAGTTGTCACAAAGCTTCAAGTGTCTCTCTTAGAATTCTATTTGGAAAAGTTCTCAATCACTGATTCTTTTTGTACTTTCTGTTATATAAAACAAAATATAGACACAAAACAATTGAAATAAAATGCACACATATGTTGAAGTCACCACAACTGGAAAAAGAACCAACAAAGTAGAACTCCCCCAGGAACAAAACCCTGTTGTGTCAGTTTTTTTTGGAAAGCACAAATAACTCAAATACATGTTAACTTGGAGTAGAGCAATAAAGATAACTGTGTCTCCGAAATACGGTTGTTTTAATTTGTAATTAAATTAATCTAGATGAACCTAATATAGCAAATCCCTTAAATGGATAAAATTGTTTAAAACAAATGTCACTATATGTGGAGTGAGATCTGCACATATTTAAAAGAATAAAATAACGAAATCATGACATACTTTAAAAATTGTGAAATGCTATGAATAGGTCCAATAATATCCATATTGAAAACTAATTCCTACTGCTTTAACAAGAAAAAATGTGCAACTCACACAATCTGAACAGTGTACATGAGTCTACATAATTTTAAACTAATCCAAATTACACATTGTAGAAGACTGAATGTGGGTTATATAAAGGAAAACTTCAACACATGATATAAATGAATTAAAAAAATCTCATGAAAAGAGAGAAGTAGTTACTGGAAAATTCTAGTTTAATAAATGGTGGTCAAAATCTTTCTAGCACTGAAAAAATTGCACAACTATTTAGTTAGATCCAGAAAAAGATGCAAGTTACTCAAGCTTATTTGAAACTTCGGCAAAGTAGCAGAATGCTGACTCTGGCAAGGAATTCATTTCCTCTTTGATCTGACAAATAAATATATGAAAGAACATAACTTCCCCAACCAAATATCAAGACCTAACTAAACATATAACCAGAAAAGTCATCATGTAAGCCGTATTGCAACTGGGGTAAAATTGAGATACCATTTTACCCCAATTAGAATGACTATAATCAAGAACTCTAGTAACAAGAGATGCTGGACGGGATGTGGACACAAGGGAAACTTAATGCATTGTTGGTGGGAGTGTAAACTTGTTCAACCACTTTGGAAAGCAGTATGGAGGGTCCTCAAAAACTCCACATGGACCTCGCCTATAACCCAGCAATCCCACTTTTGGGCATTTACCCAAATGTTCACAGACAAGACCACACTAAAGCTACCAACATGACTATGTTCATTGCAGCCTTAATTACCTTAGCTAGGATATGGAACCAACCCAGATGTCCCTCAGTAGATGAATGTATCATGAAAATGTGGTATATATACACAATGAAATTCTATGCCTCCATCAGAAAGAATGACATTGCCCCATTTGTTAGGAAATGGAAAAACTTGAAAAAGTGATATTAAGTGAAGTAAGCCAGGCTCAAAGAAACATATGTCCTATAGTTTCCCTTATTTGCAATAACTAGAATATATCTGAGTCAAGCAGAAAAGGTCATATAAGTCGATGTTAGGGAAATGACCCCTAAGATATATATTCAAATGTTTTTTTTTTCTTTAATGCAATTGTTTCTAACACATTTATAAGATGATTTCTCTGTTGCTTTCTATGTCCCTCCCTCACTGTATAACCTGTGCTTTCACAGTATTTGATGTCGGTATAATTTGTGGAGGGGAAGGGAAAAAACAAATCGTTTAAATAGGGATAGAGGTGGATCCATTTCAACAATGAGATGTACAAGTCGTTATGTCGAAAATGAACTTTACAACTTTGGTGGGGGCGGGGGAAGATGGGGATGCAGGAGGAGAATGGGAAGGGATAGGAAGGGAAAACAAAGGAGGAGGCTACAATGTTTGATAAGAAATGTACTCATTATTTACCTATGTAATTGTAACCCCTCTGTATAGTATTTTCACAATGAAAAAGAAAAATCAGTGATACTGATTCTGTATTTATTGTAAATGTTGATTTTTTTCATTAATTATTTCCTTTAGCTTGCTTTTTAAAAAAACACTGTGTTAAATGATGTAAATCTTGGTAACTAATTTTGGATGCCTCCTTAAATTTTGTTCTGAGTGTAATGTTTCACTGTAGTTCCTAACCCATGAAATGATGTTGATTACAAAAAAAATTCTAATAGCCACTGTTTATAATACACTAAATCCCTTAAGCATGACAACAATAAGCATTGGTTAACATTTGGATATCAGGGTCTCATGATTGATGAGGCCTGTCTGCATGAGTATCATTGTACCTAAATTCCTCAACATAAATTTAGCCGCTGTTAAAAATTGTTTAAATCTTTGTCACCCTCAGAGATTAAATCTGAATATAAAGCCTAAGGAAAATGATAAAGTAAGAATTTAGATTTTCTAGATATAAAGTAACATTATGCATCATAGATTACCTCATTGGTTTAAAATCAACCTATCTGTCCAAAACATTCTAAGTATTTCCTTAAAATGTGTATTATTCTCATGAAGGGAATGGGGAATGTGAAAAGAGGACTAACCAAGCATTGCCTTCAAATATACGTAATTTGAATTTACCTCTACAATTCGCTATAAGCATTTCTGATAAAAAAAAAAAGTTTGAATAATTGATTTTCTGGTCAGGTATAATATATCCTAGTTTCATATACTAAACTACATTCCGAAAATGGTATATGCTGATTAACTAAAGAAAGTCCTGGAAGAAAAAATGGCATCTCTATACTATGTGATGCCCAGTTCTTAGGTATTTCATTCTGCCTCCATTTAATGAATGTGATTGTTTAAATCCTTCATAAAGTATTAATTAAAATAGATCAGTGTCCTATAATATAATTGTGTATGATTTTATCCTAGAATGATTCAAGGATTGCCCATTCAATCATGACAAACATCACATTCCATTGGTATTCATATGGATTGGAATGAGTTACTTAGGATCTCCTGCCATTTTAAGGTGGCAGGATCAGGATTCGAACTATGGGCTCCAGCTCCCACCACTTAAACCTGAGGATAGGGAACTCACCTGTCTGTCCAAGAACATCATCAACACCAGTGATTAGGCAGGCACAAGTGGCTCTCAGCATTCCTCCTTGATACTTACAAGGCTGTGATAGGAGGATCATTGTCAAAGTCACCCTAGGAAGAAAAGTTCTTGAGCCCCCTTTCCTACTTCAGTGCCAACAAGCCAGAAGTATGGCCGTATGGCTCCAGTTGTAGAGAGCTAGCCTTAAGCAAAAGCAGCTCATCGACTGTGCCCAGATCCTGAGTTCAAGGTCTGGAACTGACAACAAACAGACATGCAGAACAATCTGTGCAGCCATCCAGCTAAAGCAGATCACCCTCAGCAGCCTTTATTCACATTTTATAATGAGGCCAATGCAGAAACAGCACAAACCAGGCAGGGAAAGAGAAGATGAGGTTTCTTAGAAGTAACCGATACTCAGAAAATGTAGCTTGGGAACATAAAATGGTAGCATACTTATGTAAAAATTACCATTTAAAAAAAAGATGAGGGGGCTGGTAATGTGGATAACTGAGAGAGTTCTTGCCTACATGCAAGAAGCCTTGGGTTCGATTCCTCAGTAGCACATACACAGAAAAGCCAGAATTTTTCTGTGGCTCAAGTAATAGAGAGCGACAGAGAGTGCCCTGGCCTTGTGTTCAACCAAGAACTGGCAAAGAGATAGCTAGGTATTTGGGTATGTAGCTAGGTACGTAGATACATAGATACATAGAAACATAGATACGTAGATACGTAGATACATAGATATATACATAGAAAGATGATAGATGAATCTGGTTTTGGATGTCAGGAGGAAAGAAGGGCTTTCGTAACTGTTTTCTGCGTTCAAATACAATGTTACCCTGGAGTTCATCCTGCTAACAAGGCTAAGGCTTAGACCCTGAGAACTTCATTTGAACCCAGGATTGGTCAATAATGTTTCTTTGCTGCTTCTATATCTGGAGAAATCTAAGAACATTTAGAGTGCAAGCAACTTATCACAAAGGAAAATACAGGAAACTCTTGAACTTCTGACATGTCAGCAGTGGAAGTAAGAGTGTCATAGACTTTCCTGCCCTGGCTGGCTTCACCCTGTGATCTTGAGACCTCAGCCTCCTGAGGTAGGATGACAGGTGTGAGGTACTGGTGCTGTGCTAGGTTCATAACTGTAATGACATTGACAATACAAGTCAACTGTTCATCACAAAGGGCTTTGGGAGCATATTAAGTCTTTCAACAATGGACCTTTCAGAACCCTGTAGGACACAATGTTGTAATGCTAGAGTCTAAGAGGCTGGGCATATGGATGTACTACACTTGAACCTTGAGCTCTGACTCCAATTCTGGTGTACCTCAGCGTTCATTTCCAGAGAATGTTCTGCTAATCAGCAAATAGGAAAAGTAATTTGATTGACTGACACTTTTTTCCAGTTGTGTGTCTCAAACTCAAACCTGGGCAATGTCCCTGAGCCCTTCAGCTCAAGGTGAACACTCTACCACTTGAGTCAAAGTGCCACATGTGTTCTTTTTGTGGTTCATTGGAGATAAGAGTCTAACAGGCTTTCCTTTCCTAGGCTGTATTTGAACTGTGGTCTTCAGATCTCAGCCTCCTGAGAAGCTAGGTTTCCAGTTGTGAGCCACTGGCATCTGGCCTATTGTTTCACACAGTCCTGGGGCTTGTTCTAAGGGCCTGGGTACTGTCTCTGAGCTTCTTTTTCTCAATTCTAGCACTCCACCACTTGAGCCAATCCACAGCTTCTAGGTTTTTCTGAGTATGTGGCACTGAGGATTCAAACCCTGGCATTCATGCATGTTGAGCAAGCTCTATACTACTAAGCCACATTCCCACTCCCACCCTTACAATTTTATCCCACAACTTGCCTATCCTTAAGAAAAGGCTTCTGAGTATAAATCATCTAAAGAAATCCCTGAGGAAGTTGTCAAAAGATAAATAAGGCAAAACTCACATTTGGGAGAGACTCTAAACATGTGATGACTGTGACTAATGCCTCCATTTAATTATGTATGATGTTTCAACACTTAATAAAGTATTAATGAAAAACGAGTCAATGACCTAAATTATTTTGTATAATTTTATAATAGATGTACAAAACATAATAAATATTATGTGTATAATAATTCTAAATACAATAAACTATAAAATGTATAAGATAAAATATACACAAAAATCAATAAAAATCATAATATGTAATATACATACATATGCAAATATATCATATATTACACATATATAGAAATATTTTTTCCATTGCAGATCCTTCATTCAGAACTCTAGCCTGAATTTCTTTTCCTCCAGGACAGTGAGCTTTGCGTTCATCCATAGTGCAAAAGAGTTACCTGGAATGTGAGATCAAATCCCAGCAATGATGGAAATACTGCCCCCAGTTCCAAGACAGTGACTTAATTTTTTTTTTAAATCAAGCAGTTATGCCTATTTAGTTCCATACTGAACATTAAAAAATAGCAGTGTAGAATTTTGTACATCTATTCAGACATTTTTCCCTTACCCCCAAAATGCTTCTCTGAGCATGACTTTTTTCATTTTTTATTGTAAAAATATTATACAGATGGGTTACAGTTAAAAGAGCAAGGTAATGAGTATATTTCCTATTGAACATTGTTGCCTCTTCCTTTGTTTTCCCCATAACATCCCTTCCCTCCAATCTCCACATCTACTCCCCCTGCCGATCTCAGTGACAATTTTTTATTTTTGGCTTTGCACAGGGTTTGATCTCAAGTAGTGGCAATTCTGCACTTTCCCTCACACTGCGACACATTTACCAAGACCCTGAGTTCAAATTCAAGGCTAGGAAAGAAAAATGGTAGAAATTCCAAACCAGGGAGCTTTGTTTTTTATTTTAGTTAAATGATTAATTAATTTTTGAATTTATTCTTTATTTTGCCAACATGGGGATTGAACTCAGGTCGTGCAACTCTGCCTCAGCTTCGATCGCTCTAGGCTGGGGTACAACCTTTGGACCTATAGCCGATCTTGGGCTCTTAGGCCCAGAGGGCTTGCACGAAGAAAAAAAAGTAGGATACCACAAAGAGTGGTGAGTTGCAGAGGGCTGGGGGTTTACAGTTTTTTCTTTGCAAGGTGACCATCCTGGGTCTGAATGACACAGCTGCAATTGGACCTGACCAGCCATTGCTGAAGGCTGGTGTGCTATCAGGGAATCCATAGGCTTACCTGTCAACATAGGCCCTGGTTTCAAATCCAGGTCCTGACATCTACCAATGGAAGGATATTACAAGAGACTCATTCCTGTGCATAGGAATACCTATTGAAAGATTACTTCATGCTTCAGTCTAGTCTAAAATTGGATGCAATAATCCTATCATGCAGATTGATCTTAATTAATATTTTATTGAACATGAAAAGAATAATATTACTTCAATGGCAGTATAATAAATGCCTAAGAGTTGGTAGGAACATCATAGTAGGTTTCATTCAATCATAAACAGACAGATCTGGTTCCCCTTTCCAATATGTATTTATTTGTATACCATCATCTCTTTATCCATGTATCACTGTTTTGGCCAAAACTGGGGCTGGATCTCAGCACTTGGGAACCATCTGATAGCTTCATTGGCTAGAGGTTGCTGTGCTCACACTCATCCATTCATGAATTGGGCCTGATAGGTCCTGACTTCAGATCCGAGCACTGCCAAAAATTTAATCTTGGAGTAAGAAGACGAGTGTGACACATGTTTTCCTTTTCTCGGAGAGTCCTGAGTGTCAGGCATGATGGATATCATATCTACAAATCTGGATGCTGTGTGATAGGATGTAAACAATGTAATAAATGGTAGCGGTGTCATCAGAGTCAATAAAATAAATGGTAAATAAATGAATAAAACCAGAAATAAAATGAATAACTACACCAAACACAATATGGACTGAATATCTGCATGGAAGTATAAATCATATGTTTAAAATGGATGTAAAGGGTATGTTTTCCCAGCCTGAAGCTTGAATTCAGGCCTCGGGAACAGGCCTGACTTTCTTGTCTTCAAGCATGGTCAGATTCCCTTCTCTCACAGTGCTGCATATTTACCCAGACCTTGAGTTCAAATTCCAGGCCTTGCAGAAAAAATGGTACAATTGCAAACCAGGGGGCTATTTTTTTTAATGGCTGGATATTGGGGAAGCCATTGTCCTGCACGATAACTTAGGTTGTAAAACCTGGAGAATCAAAAGTTGAGGAGGTGACGCCTCCACAAATTGAGCATCTCAGAGATGGAGAGGTGCCCCAGACCTAGAGGGATGTGGTTCTGCGAACACTCTCAGAGGCTGAGATCCACAGGGGGAAACTCCCGCTGCAGGAGTGGTGACCCCTTTGAAGGTGCCCGGCACACACAGCAGCTCACTGGCAGACAGAGCTGGAGCCACAGGCCTCCCACCCCATGAACTGCCACCAGAGCAGGCGTGGGGATGGGAAGTGGGATATTTGGGCATCCTAGAACAAAATCTGCTTCATCCATGACCTGCATGATGACCTGGACTTCCATAGTCCAGAGGATGAGCACCAGCATTGATGCAGCCAGCTGTTGGCACACATCTGCACTGTCTTGGAGTCCCTCATGGCATGTAAAGAGCAGATGTTCATCCTGGATGAACTGTGTTGGGAGAAAGTCAAGCGCATGTGCTGGCTCTCCCAGGAGAAGTTGGAGAAAAGAGAGCTGGGGGAGCTGCTGTCCCTTCTTTCAGGGGAAGGAGTGGATAGAGGGCTCCAGATGCCAGCACAGGATGAGCCCCCACCACCGCAGGTGCTTCAGATGCCTCAGGCTCTGGGGTGGGCAAAATGAGGGAGGAGCAGAAAGGTTTTGAAAAATTGCAACTTCAAGACAGCTTGGAAACTGCCAGAGGAGAGGTCTTGGTTCACGGCTCTGTAGATGACTCCCCTATGCAGCACATCCTGCAGCAGATGTCCCACATCCAGAGCTGCTTACAGCTGGCAGGCTTGGTCAAGGAGTGCTCGCTTTCTTTTTTCTGTAGACCGATGTGGATTATGACTCTCTATGTGACATAATGATTCTCAAAAGCCACGGCAGCCACCAGAAATAGGTGGCCAGGCAGCCTTCTGTCAGGCCTCCATCTGCCGGGTGATGGGAAGTGTAAACTGCAGGTCAGGTAGGGCAGAGGATGCCGGGAAGCGGCCCAAATTCAAGGGACATCTAATAGCCCATTGGTGGCCAGGGAAGAGACCCATGTTATGCTTATCTCAAACAATAAATTGTTTTCAAAGGGAAGAAAAGCCTCCAACAAAGATTTTTTCTTCCAGTCATGGGGTTTGAACTCAGGGCCTTGCCTCTGTCCCTGAGCTCTTTTTGGTTAAGGCTGGCTCTCTACCAGTTGAGTGTTTTCTGAGGGTTCATCGAAGATAAGAGTCTCACATACTTTCCTGCCCAAGCTGACTTGGCACCATGATCCTCCAGATTTCAGCTTCCTGAGTATCTAGGATGACAGGTATGAGCCTCCAGTGCCCAGCTTGTGATGCCTTTTGAAGGCATCTTGTCGAGTCTGTAAAAAGAGTCCCAAAGGGCCTGGATAGACCATGACCCAAATAAGGAGCTGTGATGGAGGAAAACTGACCTTCTAGCCATTCTGTTCTCCACAATTAAAGACGCCAGATGGTGTTGTGTGCATCAAACACCTAGGCCAACAGCCACCAGGCTTAGTGGGGAATAGGTAGAGAATACCTGAAGATTGCAGTGTAGAAATCTCTGATTTTGCATGCATGTGGTGTGTGTGTGTGTATGTGTGTGTGTGTGTGTGTGTGTGTGTGTGTGTGTCTGTGTCTGTGTCTGTGTCTGTGTGTGTCTGTGTCTGTGTCTGTGTCTGTGTGAGAACTCAGGGCCTAGGCTCTATCCCTGAGTTTTCTTGGTAAATCCTAGTGCTCTGCCACTTGAGCCACAGTCCCACTTGCTTTTTGATGGTTAATTGTAGGTAAGAGTCTCAAGGACTTTCCTGTCCAGGGTGGCTTGGAAGCATGATGGGGCCCCAGGTAAACAAGAGTAAACAGAACTCACAGGTACAATCCCTATGGTGGGCAACTCCTGCCCCCTGCTAGCCAGACATGGAACATGAGAGACTGTGCCATCCTCATCTAGAGTTCAATTGGGGGAAGTAACCAGGGCCAAGCTGACTTTTGCTCACCCTGGGTACTGATGCCAGAGCAGGTCTGTTCCACCCTAGGCCAAGAGAGCTCCAGGAGGCCCGGCTCCAAGGGCACAAGGAAGGGAGAGGTCAGCTCCTGGCCAAGTTAAGAGCCTTTGCCCACAGACACCCCAACTCGGCCTTCCTGATCACCATAAGACCTGTCAAAGAACAACCCCCCAAAAACAAAATTGGAGCTGTGGGTCAAAGTGCTAGAGCTCTAGCATTGAACCAAAGAGCTCAGGGACAGGGACCCCAAGCTTTGAGTTCAAGACCCCCAGCTAACCCTCCCCCATAAAACACAGGTTGGCTAAAGTAAACTTGTAGGATTTGTAAAGTGTTTCTGAAGAATGGTGATTAAAAAAAAAAAGAAAACACCCTAATTCTAATGACAGCTGAACTTGTGACCTACAGCTATGTGCTGAGTTGTTCACAGGGTGCTGTTTGCTGAGGCTTTCCCACATGGAATTTTGTGCTGAGTCCTTAAAAAGGTGCTGTTTTCTGAGTCATCCCAAAGGGTGCTATGTGCTGAGTCCCTGAGAAGAGTGGGCCATGCTGGGCTTTTCAAAATGTGCTGTGTGCTGAGTCCATTACACAACATTCTATATGCTGAGTCCTTCAAAAGTTACAGTGTGCCAATTCACTCCAAAGGGTGCTGTTATGTGCTGAGCCCTTGAGAAGTGAGGGAGGAGGTGAATTTTTCAAGTGCTTTGTGCCAAGACCTTAAAATAGAGTGCTCTGTACTGTCTCTGGGCTTAGTCCTTCGACAATGTGGTATGTACTGAGTCCTTCCACACTGTAGTAATGTGCTGAGTCTTTCAAAATTGTGGTATCTGCTAAGTTTTTGAAGGGTGCTGTAAAGCACAGAGTGCTTTACACAGGGTGCAATGTACTCAGTCCTTTAAAGGGAGCTGTGTGTGTCTTAACACAGGATGCTATGTACTAAGTCCCTGGGAAAGAGTGCTTTGTGCTTGAGTTTTTCATAGCATGCCATGTGCTGATCCTTTACACTATTGGCTATGGACTCCCTCATTCAAAGGGTGCTGTGTGCTGAGTCCTATACACACGGTACTATATGCTGAGTCATTAAAAGGGAGCTGTGTGCTGAGTCCTATACACAGGTGCTTTGTGCTGTTTTTAGAAGTGTGCTGTGTGCTGAGTCATCTCAAAGGGTGCTATGTTCTGAGTCCTGGAGAGGCAGTTATCCCCAACAATCACACACACACACACACACACACACACACACACACACACACACACACACACACACACACACACACACACACACACACACAAACACACGGGTCACTGTACACCTGCTTGGTGTGTAGAGTGGAGGGGGAAGGAGGAGAGTCTCCTCCAGTGGTGGATCTGAGGGGAGATTCGATCCCCCGGGCAGGTACTGGGGTTAGGGTGGAGTAATGATCTGAGATGAGGCTACAATCGCGTGGACTGGAAGCCCTAGGGCCCAGTCAGGGCTGGGCATGCAGCAGGGGTGGGGGACCGGGCCAAGGGGAAGGGGGCGGTGCCAAGGGGAAGAGGGGTAGGACCCAGAGCACACTGTGTTCACAGCGGGGGATGGTGCACCCCATGGGGGCAAGGCAGCCCAGGAGAGGAGTGGGGGCAGAGAAAGAGAGCAGATCAAAGAGTGAGCACACACACAAGGTCAAGCAGCTTTATCAGCTGGCAACCTCCAAAATCTTAGCGAGGTCCTGGAGGGGAGCACAGAGCATGTAGAGCTCGTGCAGCAGGCACATTGCCACAGGCAGCCACTCGTAGGTGTGGTGGCCATGGTAGACCTGAGTCTGAGGTCCCTGCACAGGGAGCACGGCAGTGGAGGTGGCTGAGGCTGGCACAGTGTTGGATAATGAGGAGGTGCAGAGGCCATGTGCAGCCTCGACATGTCCCCGCAGATGCGAGCCTGCCTACTACCTGCAGCATCGCGTTTCAAATATGATGTTTTCAGCTCGGACCCACGGTAACTCTTGAAGTCTCCCAGCAGAGATGGCACACCCCTGGCCTGCTTGCAGCCCCCACCAGGTCCTCGGACTGCTGCCTACAGCTTCTCCCAGTAGTACACATGAGTGGCTGCCCCAAGGGCCTGCGCCCTGGGAACCTTCCTGCCAAACGCCCCAATCCTGCTGACACGGACCCACCCCTCCTGCCTCCCCTCTCCTGTCCTGCTATTGCGTGCCCCATGCCCCACAGTCTGTCATGTCCCTGCTACAAATGTGCCCCAGGGTTGGAGGGTGGGAGTGGGTGTTGGCCCGGGGATCCCACCCACATCCCTAGTAACCCGTGTACCAGGAAATGGGGAGATGCAGGAATGGGTGAGGAGGGGTCAACACAGAGCTCCTGGCCTGGAGCAGTGAGAGCCACACAGCCGTGCATCTGCACCCTTCCTCTCCCTGGTGGGAACCTGGTGGCTTTAGTCAGAGTGGGGAGCAGCACCTCCAAACCTGCCTTCTTGGGTCTTTTCCTCTTTGATGAGGGTGATGGGTGTTGGACGCAAAAGATAGGCCCTCCTTGCTGTGTGAGCCCTTGTCTTCTGTGCTCAGTCACCCTTTCACCTGAGGAGGGTCCCAGAAAAGCCCACTAGTTATGTGAGGGCACTTGGAGTCAGATAGAAGGTGAATATCTGGGAAGAACACACCCCCTCCGACACACATATACCTGACCTGTCCCCCCATATTAGCTGTCAACAGTTCTCACAGGTTGATCACATTTCCCAGCTCTCCCAGCATCTGCTGGCTCACAGTCGATCTGTTCTCCTAGTCCTTCACAAGAATCCACCAAGTCACCAAGGAGCATCTAGGGTGGAAGTAGGGAGTCTGTCCATGTATGTAGCCTTTAGGACCCCATGCATTTCCCAACACTGCCCCCACCCCATGTCAGACACCCCTCTGGGTCACTGTGACCCCCTTGCTTTTTTTCAGTCCTGGGTCTGAGGAGCCACCTATCTCAGGACACCTTCACACAGCGTGCTGGCCTGAGATTTTGGTGAATGGGGAGTAAATGCTGGTTGTTCCCAAGAGAAAGGGTCTGGCCCTTGAGAAAGGGAGAGGCAGAGTGGTTCTGCGTTATTAGAGTGGTGCTCCTTTGGGTGGGAGCCACTAGTTTGACAAGGGAATCCCTGTACTCCAGCTTGTACCTTGTCCCAGAGGAGGAACCAACAAACTCAGGAGAGACACTGCTGAGTCTATTTGTGTGTGCGTTTGTGTGTGTGTGTGTGTGTGTGTGTGTGTGTGTGTGTGTGTGTGTGTGTGTGTATGCATGAGAGAGAGAGGGATGGAGGGAGAGAGAGAGCGATAGAGAGGGAGGGAGAGCGAGCGAGCAAGAGAGAGAGAGAGAGAGAGAGAGAGAGAGAGAGAGAGAGAGAGAGAGAGAGAGAGAGAGAGAGAGAGAGGAAGAGAGACAGAGAGGGAGAGAGACAGAGGGAGAGAGGGAGAGAGGGAGAGAAGGAGAGAGAGATCATCTTTCTCCTTATACCTGCTTGTCTGTGCTCAGGTGAGTGATCAGTTGGCAAATTGCAGGTGCTACATGGAGGAGTTTTCTGTCACAGGTATGGATTTATGTGTGTGTTTTTGTGTGTGTGTGTGTGTGTGTGTGTGTTCAGAGAGCAGGGAGAACAATGAAAACATATTTAAGTCATTGTGTCTAAAAAGAGCAAAAGCGTTTTATGTGTATGTGTGTGTGTGTGTCTGTATTGGTTCTTCGTTTTTCATCAATGCCAAGTATGAGTCCAGCCATAATTTGTTTCCTCCTTCCCTGTTTCATGGCTCCTTTGGGGAAATTTTCAGTAGACGTTCCTTTCCTCCTACCTCTTCACCTTTTCCTATAGGCTACAGTAGCTGCTGGGCCTGTGTGGGTCTCCCCTAGGAGGCCTGTGTGAATTGCAGACCAGAGTGGAAACCTGTCCTTCTGTCTTCAGCCAGAAGGCCAAGAGGCAAGTGTGAATGCAGCCGTACTCTTCTAGCCAGACAGTCTGCTCTTGTGTGTATAGTTGGAGCTAATTCAAGGGTTAGGAATGTGTGTCTGCCAAACATAATCAAGGAACTAGATGCGGGGAGAGTAGGGCAGGGGCTGTGAGGCAGGGAGTGGCGAATGATGTGACATGGCACATGGTTCACTACAACCGAGGATGAGAAGGCAACCTTACCCAGGGTATTGACTGTGTCCGTGGGCATCTGGGAAGGATGTTTCGGGCCCCCACTGGTGACATGTATTCCCTCCCGAGGCATTGTACCAGTGGTAAATCATCCCTTGGGTCCTGCAGACTCCAATCTATTTCCATCCTGGGCAGTTTCCAGCTGGGCAGTGGTAGGCAAGTGCATTCCCCTTGCGGAGCCCGCTCGGTATCAGGCTGTAGAAGTTAGCTAGGGCTCTCTGAATGCCAGTTTCTGTAACCTGCTGTAGGCTGTCTGGAAGGAAAAGGGGACTGCTGACTTTGGAACCCTTCTATTGGGACAAATTAAATACCATGTTTTCCAGGGTTTTATCTTGAAGCTGGAAATTTCCACTAACACCTGGGATTATGGGTCAAATTAGATGGACCATTTCATCCACCAAACAATGATGTTCAAAGCAGCACAGGTAGAGTTCCCTAGCCAGATGGTCTCCTGCTATGAGCTTCATGTCTTGACTGCCTTTCTCTGACAGCTGTTGATTCTATTCCTGCTCTCTCTAGGGTGACCAGCACAGTCGAAGACTTCTTAGGGAGCAGAGATTGCGACTTCACCATCCCCAGCCAGCCAGCTGTGAGCAGCGATGATTCCCAGAACCTGCACTGGATTCTTGGAGATTCAGAAACCCAGGATGCTTCGAGGTTCCTTTCTCTGCAACATGAATCTTGGGGGCTGGATATGGTAGACCATCCTGGCTGGCCCCAGGGGGAGAAGAGGAGGCCACTTCAGCCAGGCCTTCAGCTCAAGGCAACCTCGTTCACACCTGTGTGGGGAATTGAGTTCCACAGAGATGGTCAGCCGCTGGACAGAGTTCTTTGAGAAGATAGGCATCCCAGAGGCCCCAGAATCCAGCGAGTACATTGTGGCTCATTTCTCGGAGCCAAAACAGTTAAGTGCAGTGGCACCAGGAGGGCGGGAAGAGGGAGGTCAGAGAACTGTGGGAGATCTAGATCAGGCTTCCCCCCACCAGGATTCTTACCTGTCTCAGATGGGACTTTTCTGTAGTATTGTTGTAGGAAGATGCTCACAGTTACAGTGTGAGCCAGGCTCCCGGGACTTCATAGACAATGAAAGATTCCAGTGCTGGTTCCACAGCACATGAAGAAATCTTGAGTTTGAGCTGGATGCCGATGCTTCACACCTGTCATCCTAGCTACTAAGAGGCTGAGATGGGAGGATAGAGGCTTAAGGCCGGGTCAGGAAAGCCTGTAAGATTCTTATCTCCAACTAACTAACAAAAAGGAAACAGCAGAAGTGCATGTGTGGCTGAAGCTGTAGCCTGTTGGCCTTGAGGAAAAGGCTCAGGGACATCACCCAGGTTCTGAGTTCAAGGCCCAGGAGTGAGAGAAAGAAAGGAAAAAGACAGAGGAGGGAATTACAGAGATAGAAAAGGAAGAAAGGAAGGAAGAAGGAAGAATATGCAAGCCTTGGTGTGGAGTCCCTGGATCAAAGGAGCCAACCATTCACAATCTCTGTGGGGACAGTTTCAGAGCATAAAGGCAGTATGTAGGACCAAGCCACTGACCCCTCAGCAACCTCATGACATCCAGGAGCCTTCTGGTCCCCGACTGCAGAGAGAAGCAGCCTCAGGTAGACCCTTGGGCTCAGGGAGGGTCACCAGGTTTCAATTATCTCTGGCCTCAAGGAGTTTATTTTCTGGTCAGATAAGAAGGAAATGTCTAAGGGCTATGGAGGTGTTGGGGTGATGGAGTGTAAAGAGGGGGGAGCAAGGGATAAAAAGGAAGATGAAGAGGGAGGATGATCCCAGGTCAGGTGTGTAAGGACCTCGCCTGTCAACCTAGACCATCACTGATAGAGCTTTTGACTCAGGCACATTGCTATTAAAGGTCCTGGTGCCTGTTGACCACCTGGCTATCATACACCGCAGGATGCCTGTGAAGTACGACTTTGGGAACTGGGATTTCCAGGTTCAATCTGAAGATCACATCCCCGGTGCTCATTTCTCGACCAGAGACAGAGGTAAGCATGCCACTGTCACAGGACAGACAGGCAATGAAGGCAGGAGTCGGGATGGGTGGTACCCCAAGACTTACTCGAGTGGGCGTTAGGACCCTGTGATTGCCATTCTCAGAGGCATAGATGGGTGTCTTTCCTGGCTCAGCCTTTAGTCTATATGGCAGATCTGGGACTCAGAGAGGGACACTGAAGTTGGGGAAGGGTTGGGCAGAGGCTGGTGGGAAAACTAGAGGCACTAGGCTCTGAGCAGGGTTGTTTCTTTGAGGATACTCACCACCTAGGAGCATTCCTGGGATGGATGAGCCCTTTTCTGCTTCTCGAGAGAGAGGGACCCTTGGCCCAGAAATCTTTTCGTTCCCACATCTTGTGGTTGGATAACTAGAACTCATCTCACTGCCCAGTATTGAGGCAGTACAGCGAGAGATCCTGAGTCTTTGATAAGGTCAGGGGATCCTCAGTATGAGCTTGTACTTGAATGTGCTAACTAGGTGCATGGTCAATCCCATCTAAGACTGTCATGATGTAGGACATAGAATCTAAAGAATCAGAGCATGATGGGGACTGTTCTGGGAGTCCTGAGTATTATGTGTTAACTTCAAGCTCCCATGTGTCGACCAGCTTCTCTTTCTTGGGTGGGTCTTTGCTAGAAAAACCATGAAACTAGGGACTGGGTCCTATCCTTTGTCTTTGATGCTGAAAGCAAGCACACTACCATTTGAACCACAGCTCCACTTCCAACTTTTTTATGTGTTTAATTGGAGATAAATAGTTATGGTCTTTGCTGCCAAGGGTGGCATGCAACTACAGTCCTCTGATCTCAGTCTCCTGAAGGGATAGAATGACAAGCATGGAAAAGTATGTTTCGCTGGATGCCAGTAGCTCATGGCTGTCATCTTAGGTACTCAGGAGCTGAGATATGAGGACCATGGGTCAAAGCCAGCCTGGTCTGGAAAGACCCTGAGACTCTTGTCATCAAGGAACTGCCAGAAAACCGGAAGTGGTGCTGTGGCTCAAGTAGTTGAGTTCTCGCTTTGAGCTGAAGAGATCAGGGACAGCACCTAGGCCCAGAGTTCAAGCCCCACAACAGCAAAAAAGGAAGAAAGTAAGACATCTTTGTCTTCAAAGGATGGGGAATGGGGGGGTGGAAGCAAGCATATGTCGTGGTTGGGAGAACAGTTGCTGGCCTCAATCTACAGACATTTCTAAGAATTCCCCAAGTTTGCCCCAGTTTGAAGCCACAGCTTCAGGAGGATGTGGCCTGTGGCAGGCAGGGATTGAGAGAATGGGTGCAGGGGTGGGATTTTTGTGTCTGTATTGTCTCCATTGAAGGATGGATTTGGATGCTGGGTGTTAGAGTCTGAAGTGAAGGTTTGCAAGAAGTTTGTGGCCTGATGAATTGGGTTTCTTCAGGTATATGAAGGTGGCTGAAGCTGGCTGCCACTGGTGTTCACAACTGTCATCCTAGCTAATCATAAAGCTATAAAGACCACGGTACAAAGCCAACTTGGGCAGGAAAGTCTGTGAGACTCTATGTCTAATGGACCACCAGAGAATAGGAAGTAGTGCTGTGGCTCAATTGGGGAGTGATCATCTTCAGCTGAAGAGCTGAGGGACAGTACCCTGGCCTAGAGTTCAAACCCCATGACCAACAACAAAATAAGAGGTGACTAAATTTTCTGTATAGCAGTGTGTATGGTAGGAAATTCCATGCTGGGTTATGAGACATTTCAGATATGTGAGGGGCTCATTGTTGTGTCTACAGTGGGTCTGAGGTCGGTAGTGCCACCTTCTTGGGGATGGGAAGAGACCCTAATGGAGGGAGTTCATGGTTCTGTTCTCAGGGACTGCTGAAGCCTTGGGCTACACATGTGTGTGTGTGTGTGTGTGTGTGTGTGTGTGTGTGTGTGTGTGTGTGTGTGTCTGTCTGTCTGTCTGTCTATCTGTCTATCTGTCTGTCTGTCTGTGTCTGCGTCTGTGTGTGTTTGGAGATAGAAAAACTGGGCCTTGAACTCAGGGCCTAGGTGCTGTTCCTGAGCTTTTGTGCTCAAAGCTAGTGCTCTGACACTTGAGCCATAGCTCCACCTCTGGCTATTTGGTGGTTCACTGTAGATAAGAGCCTCACAGACTTTCCTGAATCAGCTGGCTTTAAACAGTGATCCTCAGGTGTCAGCCTCCTAGGATGACGGACATGAGCCACCAGTGCTGGGTTTGTGTGTGTGTGTGTGTGTGTGTGTGTGTGTGTGTGTGTGTGTGTGTGTGTAGAAGTGGGTTGTAACAAGGAGCACCTGAGCCTTTGGTAACTTTTAACTGCTGTCTTTGAGGGTGAATGGGCTATATGGCTCAGGTCTGGGGGCCTGGAAGGGTGAGACGCTTGAAGGGGACTCAGGACGGCTAAATTATAAGATGAAGGGATTTGTGTGCCCTGGAACTGTTCACTCCCTTGGGCCTGGTTGGTGACAGGGGGAGATTGGGAGGACCTGGGGGTGGGGCCCACAGGGCGTGACTCCTCAGCGGGACAGGGAACATGGCCAGCACTTAGTATGGAGCATATTGGCATGGGTCAGACTTTGGGTCTTCTCATCATGACATCTGATGGGAGAGGCCAACCTTATTTTAAATATTGACCTATGATCTTCAGATCTCAGGCTCCTGAGTATCTAGGATTATACACATGAATCTCTGGCACTGGGCCTCTGATTCTTTTCAGTATATTAGTGTTTGAACTCAAGGCCTTAGGTTTTCCAGGCAGGTCTTCTACCATGGGAGCCAAGTCTTTCTGTCTTGGTCATATCTGAAATAGGGACTCAATATATGCTCAGGATGGGCTGGATTTCGGTCCTCCTGTGACAAGAATTGGCCACCATGCCTGGTCCTCTGTAGTTGGGATGCTAGACATGTAGTGCCATGCTCAGTCATCAGTTTAGATGGATTGTCCCAAACTCTTAATCCATGGCAGCTGATTCTTGACCACAGTTGAAGCTTTGCATTGGGCCTCAACCATGTGACCTCAGTCTCCTCACAGGACAGTTGTGAGGAAAGAAGGGATCAATACAGGGGGATCTGTGGGGCAGGGCCAGGCATAGAGGGAGCGGTCATCAGATATGGTTCTTGGCAATTATGTGAGCCTATTATTTATGGGGCCTATTATTTATCATGCTGCAGGTATGCTATTATGAAACAAAACATGGCTTTCTTTCATCCTTACCCTATCCAATGAGGAAGGGGATCCTTCACTGTTCAGTTTTGTAGCTGGAGAAAATGAGGCACAGAGAAACCAGGTGACGTACTCATTACCCCCAGCTGAAAGGAAGCTTGGCCTGACTTCTCTGCCATGCTCCCTAGGACAAAGAGTGCTATTTAATCCACTTCTTGGGGTGGGAATTTCAATTATTGTCAGTTGTGGGGCTTGAACTCTGGACCTGGGTGCTGTCTCCAAGCTCCTCAGATAAAGGTTAGCTCTCTACCACTTGAGCCACAGCACCACTTCCGGTTTTCTGGTGGTTCTTTGGAGATAAGTGTCTCACAGACATTCTTGCCTGGGCTGGGTATAAACGATGATCCTCATATCTCAGCCTCCTGTGTAGTTACCATTATAGGCCTGTGCTACTGGCACCCAGCTTATGTGTAATTCTGACTTTCTCTCTCTCTCACTCTCTCACAGGAACTGGTTGAATGGGTGTTGGAGGAGGTGACCCAGGGTCCTATGTGGCTGGGACTCAAGGTGTCCCTTTCATTCATGAGGTGGGCTGTGGTTCAGGAACTGTCTTGCTCAGCCTGTTGAACTTGCTCCTTGAGGTAAGCCACTCTGTGCCCTGGATAGACTGCTATGGTTATTCCTTGTCAGTCTGTCTGGTGAGTTCTTCCCCACTACCCTCTGCTAAGACAGTTAAAGGAAAGTGGATGAGGAAGTGTTGCATTGTCCAACCAGACAGCACGATCCCGGGCCTCTGATCCTCATCTCCACCTATCTGGCCAGACCCTGATTATAACAAAATGAATTCACTCTATGTCTACTTTGCTTTGCTTAGGTATGTTGTTATGGGGAGGGGGTCAGTGAGCAGAGGAAAGATCTGAGAACTAACATCTCCTGGGGTACATTTGTTCTTGTGACAGAGCCAAGTCATTGCTGTGGATAAGGAAGAAGCCACCATCAGACTGACCCGGAACAGTGCTCAAAGGTAGGTAGGCTGTTGAAGTAGCAAACCCACCCATGTCTGCTTCCCACTCACAAGGGGGGTGCAGTGAAGGTGGCCCGGCACTGGCTCTAGGGGATTATACATGGATGGTGGTGGTCAGGTGCCAGTGGCTCTTACCCGTCATCCTGTCTATTCGGAAAGTTGAAGTCTGATGGTCATGACTAAGAGCCAGCCTAGGCAGGAGAGCCTGAGAGATTCTAATCTCCCATAAACCACCTCTCCCCCTACAAAAAAGCCAGATGTGGTGATGTCGCTAATGTGTTAGAGCCTCAGCCTTGAATAAAAGAAGCTCAGTGCCTGAATCCAAGACCTAGGACTCAAAAACATAAAATAAATGAATCTTACTTCCAAAAAGGATGGATTCAGTCCTCTCTCTGGTACTTGTAGCCAAAGGTAAGGGTCTTCCCTTGATGTTCCTCTAAACCTCTCTTTCTCTCTATTATCTCTCCCGGCTTCAGTTGCAGGATAGAATTCAGATAATCACACTTGGTGTGACCTCATGTACCCTCTTCTACCCGCCTTCCTTAGGGTGTAGATCCTGGATGTACTCACCACTGGGAGAATGAAGCACCAGAGAGATGATGGTAGGTATCCCCGAAATTCATACTCAAACACACACACACTCACCTAGCCAACTCAGACTAGTCTTTTCCAAAGACATTTTATCTCCTTGGATTAACTGACCTAGGAGAGGAACTTGATCCCCACTAAATGACTATTTTAACTAGGGCTTGCTAGTTGACATGAGATAAACAAAAGCTCAAAAGAAAGGCCCTGGTGCCTGTCACCTCTGGCTCAGGATCACACTTGACAACGTGGCTACTCGAGAGGCAGAGATCTGAGGATCAAAAAGTGAAGCCATCCCTAAGCTGAAAAGTCAGTGACTCCACTCTCCATGAAACCACCAAATAGCCAGAAGTAGATCTGTGGCTCAAGTGGTAGAGTACCAGCCTTGAGCAGGAAAACTGAGAGGCAGCTCCCAGACCCTCAGTTCAAGCCCACACAAATAAATGGCCCCATTTGTTGCCCCCAAACTGCCTGGGCCTCGAGTGCCTTGTCATGGAGTTAAATACAGCACAGGTCCTTGGGTAATTTATCAGAGCCTTCAGAAAGAAATTGGGTGGTGGAAGCCAGGCCTTCCCTTTTGTGCGCTCACAACCCACATCAACTGAAAGGCAGAGAATGACAAGACCTGCAGCTTGCAGAGTGGAAGTAATCCTCCTCTGCCAGGGTTTTTGGAGTGGGCTTCTTAGAGACAGCACTTGAAAGTGGGTATTGCTTAAGAAGGAGGATCTGACAGGAAGCACAGAGAGCAAAGATGCGGTAGATAAAGGACAACATAAAAGAATGTGTTCATTTCCAGCCAGGGCTGATGGTGAGAAACTCAGTAAATATGTGCAAGACTGTGCCAAGGCAGGCCCAAGGTGTCACAGAAGAACAGCTATCCAAGGTTGGGAATGTGTCTTAGCAGTAGTGGATTCGAGTGGCACTCAGGAAACCCTGGTTTTGATTCCTAAATCCCGCATACACAGAAAAAGCCAGATGTCTCACCTTGGCTCAGGTGGAAGAGCGCTCACCTCGAGCAAAAGTAACTTGGGGACAGCGCCTGGGCCAAGAGGTCAAACCCCATCACTCCACGGGACCTGGTTGACAGGTGGATGGCTATGCCCTGTATCTCTTAGTTGATCAATCCATGCATTGTGTCTCTTTCTTTGACAGCGTGGATCTGGACACTCCTTCTGTCCTGAGCATTCCTGGACCCACTTATCAGCAACCCTCTTGACATTTTCCATGGGGAAATGGAGCAGCTGGCCCCAGAAATTCTCAGGTAATGGTTGGGTGGGGTGGGGGGATACTGGGCAGGCTAAAGAAGTCCTAGTAGGTCTGATCTGCCCCGGAAGACCAGGCCGTCCAGAGGAGGCGGATGGGAGCTTAGAGAGGGGGGGTAGTGATGTGAAGGGGGCCCTTTAATACCCATGGCCCTACCCAGATTCCGAGCCTCCATTTGCCATGCCTGAGGGAGGAGTGTCTAGGTGGTAGTGTTTAGAGGAGAACGAATTGGAAATTCTAAGGAATGAGAAACCATAAGTCCCGCGCTGGTGGCTCACACCTGTCATCCTGGCTACTTGGGAGGCTGAGATCCAGAGGATCTTGTTTCCCAGCCCAGGCAGGAAAGTCCTATGAGAGTTTCATCTCCAATCTCCAACCAGAAGTGGCACCATGGCTCAAGTGGTAGAGCACTGGCCTTGAGCAAAAATTATCATCAGGGACAGTACCTAAGCCCTGATTTCAAGCCCCTCAACCAAAAAAAAAAAAAAAACAAAAATCAAAAAAAGAACGCACCCCTTGCTTGCAAGAGATGGTGAAGGAATGCGGTTGCTGTGGTTGGGAGAACAGGTGCTGGCCTCAGTGTACAGACATTTCTAAGAACTTCCCAGGTTTGCCCCAGTGTGAAGCCACAGCAGGGTGTTCATTGCCTTACCAAGAACTCCAGAGGTTGTGTCCTATCTTAGGCAATGAGTGGGCGAATGAGAGCAGGGGTGGGAGGGTAGAGTCAATTTTATTCTCTCCATCCAAGGAGGAATAATTTTGCATGCTGGTGTCAAAGTCTGAAGTGAAGGGTTGCATGTACTTTGTGGCCTGACAAATTGGGTTTCTCCTGGGTCTAAGAAGGTGGCTGAAGCCAGGCGCTGCCCATGGCTCACAAATTTCATCCTCACTACTCAGGATCCTGAGATCTGAGGATCACAGTTCAAAGCCAGCTTGGGCATGAAAGTCTGGGTGACTTTATCTCTAGTGAACCACCAGAAAACCAGAAGTGACGCTATGGCTCCAGTGGTAGAGTGCACACCTTCAGCTGAAGAGCTGAGAGAATACACACAGGCACAACGTTCAAACCACATGACCAACAACCAAAAATAAGGTGGCTGACTTTTCTTCATAGCAGTGTGTACAGTAGGAAGTGCCATGTTGATTTATGTGCCATTACAGATGTATGAGAAACTCTGAATTTTGTCTACATTTGGTATGAGGTCTATAGAGCCATCTTTCGGGGTTAGGATGTTCAGGTGATCTGGGACTGCTGAGGCCTTGTGTTACCTGTGTGTGTGTGTGTGTGTGTGCGTGCGTGTGTGTGTGTGTGTTTTCCTCATCTTTCTCTGTCCACTTCCAGGGTGCCTGTTCCACTCTTCCTAAACTCGGATGGTACTCCTCCTCAATAGCAACCTTGCATTTAACCCCCTATAAGGGTTGACAATGAGTCCTAAATTGCCAGAGACCTGCATATACCAGCTTATCTTTGGGGCCCAAGTCCGGCTGTCCATATCTTTGGCCGCCTCCAGGGGATTCTGGATCTGCAGGGCCAGCTGGCATATGTTCTCCCCTGCCTCTGGGTTGGCAGAGTCAGTCATACGTTGTCATGTCCTTTTCCTCTGGCTGCATGTCCTACTCCCAGCAGGCTGGTAGTGGAGTGGGGAAAGGGTGGTTTCCAGTGGCTTTGGCCAGATCGAGCTTGATAGCTAACTGAAGGCTGCCCAAGCAAGGATGATCTGGGAGGTGAAGCAAAGGTGGCGTAGAAGTGTTGGTCAATATCAAGGAAAAGTCAACGTACCTTAACACAGGCAAGTCTATCTTCTGGGCCCAGCTGGGCCTCTCAGGTCTTTCTAGACAATTCCGGATCCCCAGAATACAGAGGCACAGACTTTAGATTCCAGGACCAGGGAACTGCGGGATAAGGGACTGGTATGTACCAGTACCTCAGTGTTATGGTGCATTAGCCGTGACCTGGATATGCCCCACTTGTGTAAGTTCACTTCTTAATCCAGTGCTGGCCACACACCAGCTACTTGTGCTGTGGAAGTGGCAGGATCAGAAATGAGATCTAGGCTGACCAAAATCTGGATTTATGGCCTGATTGGGGTAGGGGGGTGGTCTTCTTAGAGCTGGAACTCAGAGCTTGGCACTGTGTGCCAAGCTTCCTTTGCTCAAAACTAACACTCTAGCACTTGAACCACAGCTCACCTTTCATCATTTTTACTAGTTTAGTAGACATACAAGTCTCACAAACTTTCCTGCCTGGGCTAGCTTCAAGTTGCCACCCTAAGAGCTCAGCCTGTTGAGTAGCTAGGTTTGCTGGTATGAGCCACGGGCACCTGCTAAGGTTGTTTGTGTGTGTGTTTGTGTGTTTGTGTGTGTGTTTGTGTGTGTGTGTGTGTGTGTGTGTGTGTGTGTGTGTGTGTGTGTGTTTCCCGGGGCTTGAAATCAAAGCCTAAGTGCTATCCTTTAGCTTGTTTGCACAAGGTTGGTGCGGTACCACTTAAACTAGAGTAGCTCCACTTCCCATCTTTTTGGTGATTTATTGGAGATAAGAGTCTGCCCAGGCTAGCTTTTAATCTTGATTGATCCTCCGGTTTCAGCCTTGAGTAGCCAGGATTATAGCCACTGGCATCCAGCTGCAAGGATGCCTTTTCATACTCTCTTCTATTCTAACAGCTGTCTACTTGCCCTAGCCTAGATCTCTGACCTCCACAACAGCTCTCAGCAGCCCCTGATAGTGTGGAGAAAACATTTATTTGTCCTCAGGGAAGGAGGTTATGTTTCGTCTGAAGCCTGGGTAGGCTGTAGATGGGTCCTCAGCTGGGAGAGAGGTAGTCTCTTTTATCCAAGAAGGGTTAGTGTGGCCTAAAGCTAATAGCTCATTTCTCATATTACTAGCTGTTCAGGAGTCTGAAATATGAAGATTGTCATTAAGAGGAAGCGCAGCTGTATCCTTAAACAACTGGTTTTTCCCCATCTCCTCCACAAGTTATATTGACATCAAATATAGTGAAAGCAAGGGTTATACTGTGGGGGAGGGACATACAAAGCAACAAAGAGATAATGTTATAAATGCGTTAGAAACACATGCATGAAAGAAAAAAAACATTAAAATACACATCTAAGGGTTCATTTTCTTGACATCACATTATCTGATCATTTCCGCTTGACTCATATATATATTAGATATTATAAATAAGGGAAAACATGGGACCTATGTTTCTTTGGGCCTGGCTTACTTCACTTAATATATTTTCGTCCAAGTTTTTCCATTTCCTAACAAATGGTGCAATGTCATTCTTTCTGATGGAGGCATAGAATTCCATTGTGTATATAAACCACATTTTCTTGATCCATTCATCTACTGAGGGGCATCTGGGTTGGTTCCAGATCTTAGCTATGGTAAATAATGCTGCAATAAACATAGCTGTGCTGGTAGCTTTAGTGTGGTCTTTTTGGTAAACATTTGGGTAAATGCACAAAAGTGGGATTGCTGGGTCATAGGGGAGTTCTATGTGAAGTCTTTTGAGGAACCTCCATACTGCTTTCCAAAGTGGTTGAACAAGTTTACATTCCCACCAACAATGAAGTAAGGTTCCTTTCTCTCCACATCCCCTCCAGAATCTCTTGTTAGAGTTCTTGATTTTTGCCTTCTAACTGGAGTGAGGTGATATCTCAATATTGTTTTGATTTGCATTTCTTTTATGGCTAGGGATGTTGAACATTTCTTCATGTGTCTATTGGCCATCCTTCTTTCTTCTTCAGAGAAGTTTCTCTTTAAATCTTTCGCCCACTTGTTTATTGGGCAGTTGTTTCTTTGAGGATTTGTTGTTGGGGGTTTTAATTGTTTGAGTTCCAAGTATATTTTAGATATGAGACCCTTGTCCGTTGTATGGCTAGTAAAGATCTTCTCCCAATCGGTGGGCTTTCTATTGATCTTGCTAGCTATGTCATTTGCCCTGCAGAAGCTCTGCAACTTTATGCAATCCCATTTGTCCAACCTTTCTTTGATTTGTTGTGTTTCCGGGACTCTATTCAGAAAATTTCGGCCTGAGCCAAGGAGACCTAGGGTTTCTCCTATTCCATCCTGTAATGGTTTCAGAGTTTCTGCTGTGAGTTCAAGGTCTTTGATCCATTTGGAGTTGATTCTGGTGCAGGGTGATATATAATATATGGAGGAGATGGGGAAAAACCAGTTGTTTAAGGATACAGGTGGACCTATTGCAACAATGAGAAGTACAAGTTGTCATGTCCAAAACGAGCTTTACAACGTCGGTGGGGATGGAAGGGGGGAAGGAGAAGGATTGGGATTGGGGGGGAGGGGGGAGGGTGGGAAGGGATAAAAAACAGAAAGAAAAAAAAGAGGAAGCGCAGCAAGAAACGTCTGTGAGACTCTCCTCTCCAAGAACCAACTGAAAGCTGGAAGAAAAGCTGTGGCTCAAGTGGTAGAGAGCTAGCCCTGAATGAAAAAAGTGAGGAACAGAGCCCGGGCCCTCAGTTCAAGCCCGAGAACCAAGATGCATGCTTTCTCATCCACACACAAGCACACCACACACACACACACACACACACACACACACACACACACACACACACACACACACACACACATACAGAGGAAGGTGGTAATGCTGAGCTGAGCTAGAACTGGGGGCAGTCCTGAGGCATAGTCACAGTAAATTCTCAAGCCAAATCAAGTGCTTTCTCCCTAAGTCCTTCTTGGGCTGAGGGGTCTGGGCCATGGCAGTAAGTTCCATAGAACCTACCTTTCCATCTGTGCATAGGGCCACAGGAGCAAGGGAAGGACACTAGGGATGCTCGTTTGCAGTCGGCCCACGATTGCAGATCTTAATCTGCACCCGAGCAATGGTGAGGAAAGCAGGACTCCAAGCCCTGGGATTCCTGGGATAGCAACTGCTACAAGAAGCAGCCAGTTGGCTGTGGATTCTTGAACCTACAAGCCTTTCATGAGCCCAACTCAACACCTGCCCAAGGTGTGCCTGACAAATTCACACACTTGTGATACCGGCATGAGTGGATGTTACTTGGTGTGACATCTTGCTCCTCCTGCCCCTGCTGGCCCAGAATCGTGGTCTGAGACAGCGATTTACTGCTGAGATCCATATTGCACCCATGACAGATGCAATTCTGATCTCCATGCCTTAAGTCTCGACCCTTCTCTGGTACTGTAGCCTGCTATGTAAGCAATGGCCTCCAAACAGGCTCCACTCAAGACTTGTAGGACGCCTAGACATTGGGAGACCCTCAGGGAGCCCACTGGAAACTACTTTGCCTTGAGCAACAGAGTGAGGTCCAAGCAGACCAGGTGTTGGTCACAGGGTTTGAAATCTGGGTGTGGGCTCTGTCGCCAGCTCTTAAGCTTACCACTTGAGCTACAGCAGAACTACGTCTGGTCCTCTGGAGGTTCCTTCGAGATCAGAGTCTCCTGGACTTTCCTGCCTGGGCTGGCTTTGAACTGCGATCCTCACATCTCAGCCTCCTGAGGAGGTAGGAGGACAGGTGTAAGCCACCGGCGTCCAGTGGTTCTGGGCTTCACCAGAGTAGACTAGGAGCTACTGAAAGCTTTTCTTTATTTTTCTGTGCCAGTACTGGGCTTGAACTCAGGGTCTGGTCTCTGATCTCTTAACTTTTTCCCTCAAGGTTACCACTCTAACACTTGAGCCACAGATGCATTTCTGGTTTTTGGTAGTTCATCTGGAAGAAGAGTCTCACTAACTTTCCTCTCCTGATCTGGCTTGACTCTCGATCTCTATCTCAGTCTCCTGAGTAGGTAGGATTTACAGGGTTTGAGCCATTGGTGCCATTGGGCTAGAAGCTTTTCTTTTTTAAAAATAAATTTATTTATTTATTTATTTATTTATTTATTTATTTATTTATTTATTTATTTAATTTGTGAACATACTGTACAGAGGGGTTACAATTACATGGGCAGGATAATGCGTACATTTCTTACCAAGCATTGCAGTCTCCTCCTTTGTTTACCCTTCACATCCCTTCCCATCCTCCCCCCTCCCCCCAGTCCCAATCCTTCTCCCGCCTCCCTCACCCCCCTCTCAGCACCGACATTGTAAAGCTCGTTTTGGACATGACAACATGTACTTCTCATTGTTGCAACAGGTCCACCTGCATCCTTAAACAACTTGTTTTTCCCCATCTACTCCACAAGTTATACTGACATCAAATATAGTGAAAGCAGGGGTTATACTGTGGGGGAGGGACATACAAAGCAACAACGAAATAATCTTATAAATGAATTAGAAACACATGCATGAAAGAAAAAACATTAAAATACATATCTAAGGGTTCATTTACCTAACATTACATTATCTGAAATTTCCCCTTGACTCATACATATACTAGATATTGCAAATAAGGGAAACCATGGGCCTATGCTTCTTTGTGCCTGGCTTACTTCGCTTAATATAATTTTTTCCAAGTCTTTCCATTTCCTAACAAATGGGGCAATGTCATTATTTCTGATGGAGGCATAGAATTCCATTGTGTATATATACCACATTTTCTTGATCCATTCATCTACTGAGGGGCATCTGGGTTGGTTCCAGATCTTAGCTATGGTAAATACTGCTGCAATAAACATAGTCCTGCTGTAGCTTTAGTGTGGTCTTTTTGGTAAACATTTGGGTAAATGCCCAAAAGTGGGATTGCTGGGTCATAGGGGAGTTCTATGTGGAGTCTTTTGAGGAACCTCCATACTGCTTTGAAAAGTGGTTGAACTAGATTACTTTCCAACCAACAATGAAGTAAGTTTACCTTCTGTCCACATCCCCTCCAGCATCTCTTGTTGTTAGAGTTCTTGATTTTTGCCATTCTAACAGGCGTGAGGTGATATATCAATATCATTTTGATTTGCATTTCTTTTATGGCTAGGGATGTTGAACATTTCTTCATGTGTCTATTGGCCATCCTTCTTTCTTCTTCAGAGAAGTTTCTTTTTAAAACTTTCGCCCACTTGTTTATTGGGCAGTTGTTTCTTTGAGAATTTGTTGTTGGGGGATTTAATTTGTTGAGTTCCAAGTATATTTTAGGTATGAGACCCTTGTCCGTTGTATGGCTAGTAAAGATTTTCTCCCAATCGGTGGGCTTTCTATTGATCTTGCTAGCTATGTCCTTTGTCATGCAGAAGCTCTGCAACTTTATGCAATCCCGTTTGTCCAACCTTACTTTGATTTTTTTTGTTTCCATTTCTCTATTCAGAAAATTTCGGCCTGAGCCAAGGAGACCTAGGGTTTCTCCTATTGCATCCTGTAATGTTGTCAGAGTATCTGCTTTGATTTCGAGGTCTTTGATCAATTTGGAGTTGATTCTGGTGCAGTGTGATATATAAGGGTCTAGTTTTAGTGTTCTGCATGTAGTTAACCAATTTTGCCAGCACCATTTACTGAAGAGGCTGTCTTTGTTCCATTCTATTGTTTTAGCTCCTTTGTCGAAGATTAGATGGCTATAGGTCTGTAGGTTCATTTATGGGTTTTCAATTCTATTCCATTGGTCCTGAGGTCTGTTCTCATGCCAATACCAAGCTGTTTTGATTACTATGGCGTTATAGTAGAGTTTGAAATTTGGTATTGATATTCCTCCATCAGTGTTCTTTCCATTGCAGATCGTTTTTGTTATTCGGGGTCTTTTATTGTTCCATATGAATTTTTGGATTGCCTCTTCTATTTCCTTGAGGAATCAGCTTGGAATTTTGATAGGTATCTCGTTGAATTTGTAGATAGCCTTGGGAAGTATTGCCATTGTCACGATGTTAATCTTTCCATTCCAGGAGCATGGGAGTTTTTGCCGTTTTTTAAGTTCTGTGTTGATTTCCTTTTTCAAGATTTTAAAGTTTTCATCATAGAGGTCCTTCACTTTTTTGGTTAAGTTAATTCCTAGGTATTTTATTTTTTGTGGGGCTATTACAAATGGAGTTGCTTTACCAATTTCAGCCACACTTTTTCCATTGTTGGCATACAGAAAATCCATTGATTTTTGAGGAATTTTATACCCTGCTACTTTGTCAAAGTTTTGAATCAGCTTGAGTAATTTGGGTGTGGAGTCTATGGGATTCTTTAAATACAAGATCATGTCACCTGCAAAGAGGGAGATTTTTATTTCTTATTTCCCTTTTTGGATCTCCTTTATGTCTGCATCTTGTCTTATTGCTATAGCTAGGCCCTCTAATACTAGATTGAAGAGAAGTGGAAAGAGTGGACATCCTTGTCTTGTTCCTGAGTTAAGAGGAAATGGCTTTAGTTTTTCACCATTAAGTATAATGCTGGCTGTAGGTTTGTCATATACAGCCTTTATTGTATTGAGGAATGTTCCATGGATTCCTAATTTTTCCAAAACCTTCATCATAAAGGGGTGTTGGATCTTGTTGAATGCTTTTTCTGCATCTATTGAGATAACCATGTAGTTCTTATGCTTGCTCCTGTTGATGTGATGAATAATATTAATTGATTTGCGTATATTGAACAAGCTTTGCATCCCTGAAATGAATCCTGTTTGATCATGGTGTCTGATTTTTTGGATGAATTATTGAAGTCGATTGGGCAAAATTTTGTTGAGAAGTTTTGCATCAATGTTCATCAAAGAAATGGGTCTATAGTTCTCCTTCTTTGATGAGTCCCTGCCTGGTTTTGGGATGAGGGTTATGATGGCTTCATAGAATGTGTTCGGTAGTGAACTTTCTCTTTCAATTTCATTGAAGTGTTGAAGGAGTATTGGTGTGAGCTCTTTGAAGGCCTTGTAGAATTCTGCTGTAAAACCTTCAGTTCCTGGATTTTCTTAGCTGGGAGCTCTCTTATTGCTCTTTCTATTTCAATGCTTGATATGGGCATGTTAAGATGGTTTAACTCATCTTGGTTTAGTTTTGGCATGTCAATGTTTGCTAGGAAAAGGTCCATTTCTGTCAAGTTCTCAAACTTATTAGCATAAATTTTGAGAAGTATTCCCTTATAATGTTTTGAATCTTGGTTGTTTCTGTGGTGATGTTTCCATTCTTGTCTCTGAGTTTATTTATTTGGGTGTGTTCTCTTGTTTTTCTGGCAAGATTTGCTAAGGGTCTGTCAATTTTGTTAATTTTTTCGAAGAACCAACTCTTTGTTTTGTTGTTTTTTTCTATAATTTTTTTGATTCTAATTCATTTAATTCTGATTTAATTTTGATTATTTCTTTCCATCTACTGGATTGGGGTTTATCTTGCTGCTCTTTTTCAAGGAGGTTTAGATGTGCCATTAAATTCTTGGTTTCAGATCTCTCCAATTTGTTGATGTAGGAGCTCAGAGCTATAAACTTGCCTGTGAGTACCGCTTTTGCCTTGTCCCAGAGGAGGTGGTAATTTGTGTGTTCATTTTTGTTGAATAGCATGAACATTTGAATTTCCTTTCTAATCTCTTCCATGACCCACTCGTGATTCAGCAGTGTGTTGTTCAGCCTCCATGTGATACCAGACTTTCTTTGGTGGCTTTTGGTGTTAAGTTCTAATTTTATTCACTTGTTGTCAGAGAGAATGCAAGGTACAACTTCAATGTTTCTGAATTTAGACAAGTTTTTTTTTGTGGCCTAAAATGTGGTCAATTTTAGAAAATGTTCCATGTGCTGCTGAGAACAACGAGTATTCTGATGCCGCTGGGTGAAATGTTCGGTTGATATCTGTTAAATCTAGTTGATCTATGCAGCTGTTTAGATCTGCAGTTTCTCTGTTGAGTTTTTGCCGAGTTGATCTATCTAGTGGGGAGAGTGGTTTGTTAATATCCCCAACAATTAATGTCTTTGGAGGTATATGGGATTTGAGGGAAAGTAGTGTTTCTTGGATAAATTTGGGTGCTCCATTGTTTTACAAGTCGATATTTAGAATTGTAATATCCTCCTCAAAGAGAGATTCCTTAATTAGTATCTACCAACCTTCTTCATCTCTTCTCACCAATTTTAATTGAAGTGTATTTTTATCTGATATTAGGATTGCAACTACTGCCTGTTTATGGGGGCCGTTTACTTGGTAGATTTTGTTCCAACCTTTAACATTGAAAATGTGTTTGTTTTTATGGGCAAGATGTGACTCCTGAAGGCAGCAGATAGAAGGGTAATGTTTTTTAATTCAACTAGACAGTCTACGTCGATTATTGGAGAGTTCAGTCCGTTAATGTTAAGAGAAAGGAATGAGAGGTATTTGAGAGTTCCTGCCATGTTATCCATCTTCTTGGGGGTTGCAAAAACTGTGTTCTTCCTATGGTTCTTGGATTCTCAGTTTGGGTTCAGTTTCTTGACCTTTATTGTGGTCTTGTTGGTTTTCTATGTGTAGGACATCTTTAAAAATCTTTTGTAGGGCTGATTTGGTGGCATTTCTGTAGTTCTCTTTGAGTGTTCTCAGCCTGTTCACGTCATTCCTGCCTTTCTCTTTGAGTATTCTCAAGCTGCTCATGCAAATCCTGTATCAGCTTTTGAGTAGCTTCCTCATGCTTATGATATTCCTGTATAAACTTTGGGAATGCCTCCTCTCTCTCCCTATCACGCTCACACAGAGACTTTGTATGCTTTCAATCTTTTGATTTATCATGTTTGACAGCAGTGTTTGTAGAGCTATTTGGGAATTCTCCTCTGGATTATTTATTTTCTGTTCTGTCCCCTGATTATCGGGATTGAGAATTGAGATACCCGGTTTTGCCATTTTTCTTTTGTTTTTCTCTCTTACTCTGCCCATTTGAGATGAAAATAGCTCCAGTTTTGTGCTAGAACACTATCTTTAGGCAAGCATCAACCCAAGTCTGAATTTGCAGTCAATAGTCTACAGTAGGTGGGAAGTTGGCTCAGTGGTAGAGCACTTGCCTTGCATGCATGAGGCCCTGGTTTCAATTCCTCAGCACCACATAAGCAAAAACAAAAAAGCTGGAAGTGGCACTGTGGCTCAAGTGGTAGGACACTAGCCTTGAGCTGAAGAGCTGAGGGACAGTGCTCAGTCCTAGAGTTCATGCCCCAAAACCGGCAAAAAATTAAAATAATAGTCTAAAGATACAATCTAGTTCAACAGATACATCTATTCAACATCAAACAACTATACATTAATGGGCTATGAACCACAAAGTAGAATTTGGAAGACCAGAAATTATTAGGGTAACGCAGAGATGTGGGTAAAAAAATAGGAATAGATTGATGTGGGGAGGTTCAGGGAGAGTTAACTAAGTCTTAATCTCAAAGCAGGAAATAGGTTGGGTAGGATGAAAGTAGAGAGAGAGAAAAAGAAAGAAAGGGAACGGGAAAAGGAAAGAGACCAGAAAAAATAGAAAGGTAGAAATTAATAGAATAATGTAGAATCAATAACAATCTATTTAGATAAGAACGTGAATTTATTTAGAGAAGGGAGGGATATAAAGGAGATGTGAAAAACTTAAAAATAAAAATGCTAAAAATATTATATGGGTATAAAGAGGTAGTACTGCTATTAAGGAATTTAAGTCTTAGACGTTTTGACTTGAATAATAAATTTGTGGGTTAAGTGTGTACACAATGGGGGATAGGGTCTAATAGTGAACTACGGGTTTATCTGAGGATGTACAGGACAAGTATTAAGTAACATAAAGAAGAACGAAAGAGAGGAGAAGGTGAAAAGAATAAGAAAGGAAGAATAAAAAGATGAGAAGTTCAGTAGACCTAAACAAAAAACAAAAAGATAATTAAAAAAGATAAAAAGAGAAAGAAGACCAAAAAAGAAAGCAAAAATGCACACTCCCGTATCCCCAAAATAAAAATTATAAGAGGAAAAGAAAGTTTCTGGAAAACAATTTTTTATCAAAAAAGGCAAAGATTAAAGATTGAAAAAAGTTTTAGAAAAGAAAAAAAAAATTTTATATATAAGGTACCAAAAATAAAAACTAAAAAAAAAAAGAAGACGAAGAAGCAGAGAAAAAAGAAAAAAAAAAAACAAAAAAAAAACCAAAACAATCAAACAAACAAACAAACAAAAACTTCTTTGATTTTTTTTGGCAGGGAGGAGTGGGAAAACTCCTGTATCTCCCTTGTGTCCATAACCAGCCTCTTTGGAGTCTCTGGTCTGCTTGTGGTCCTGTGACTTGGTTAGTTTCTTAAGTCAGTTTGTTCGAACAGGCAGTAAAATGCTCTGCTTTACCCAGAATTTGGTGATCCTCCTCCCAGGCTAGTTCATTGGGAGACAGATCTGCTGTGAGTATCACAAAAGAGGAGGATGCAGTGATGAAGCTCGGTTCTGGTAGCTTTTCCGGGGCTGGTTTGTGAAAACCTCACAGAGTCCAGCCTGGAGCCATTCTCAGGGTTTCTGTTTACTGATTTTCTTTTGAGTGTCGAGGCTGCTAGAGGGAGGGGAAGCCTCTGGCTCTGATTACCCAGTGAAGAAACCCACTCCTCGGGTTGGCGCCCGAGCTGGGTGACTTTTCCCTGGGTGGAGCTGAGTCTGGCAGGTCACACTGCCATTAAGATCTTGTGACCTGCTAAATGAGTCGTTTTATTCCAAGGCCTGAGCTGGAGCTAGCAGCTCCTCCGAGATATGTTGGTATTCAAGATGGAGATCAACGGTTCTGGGGTGGGGGAGGGGTGGCCTTCCCTCCTCTGGTCCCTGAGAAGGAGTGAGGACATCAGGCTTTTACTCATGCCGAGTCTTAGTTCCTGGGTTGTCTCTGGTCTACGAACTGCAGGATGAAGATGTCTGCTTCTTGTCGGTTCTTGCTGGTGTTGAGTAGAATCTGCTCGCCTGCTGCGTCTGGCTCCTTTGTCCCGGACTCTCTGTTGCTCAGGTATGGTGCTTGCGCTCGCCCGCCAACGCCACAGCAGCTGCCCCAGCGGTGGCTGCTGGCAAGGCCTCAGAAGAGTCTCCTTTCCTGGGTTTCCTTCTCTGGCCTAACTCTCTGTCCTGTGATGGCACAATTGGTGTAATTCTCTGACTTAGGACTGTTCACTGGAACTCTAAATCTGCTTTCTATGCAATAGCTTACTTAGACTCCAGGTTCTCCTCTGCCATCTTCCCGGACTCCCTAGAAGCTTTTCTTAAGCAAGAGTTCTTCCCTGCATTTGCCCTGACTCCTCCATGCAAAGGATGCCTGAGGCTTAGGAATTATGAAAAATAGGCTTCCAACCACAGGAAATGGCTGGAGTCCCTGTTGTAAAGCCAAGTTTAGCTTCCCCCTGGGCCCCATTCTAGGACCCTACCCTCTGTCCTGTGACTCAAGTACAAACCTTAACCCAGCCTTGAATGTCCTGCCAGACTTTTCTGAAGCCACAGAGCCTTCATTCCAACCACACCACCTCAGGACCCTTGTCGTGAGGCTGAGGCTCTCTGTCCTGTATCCACATCTTAGAACTCCTGTGGAATTTTGGCACTGGATATATCACCTCCTGGAACAAGTCTTTGCTTCCCTTCTCCCTCTTTTTTTATATTGAGTTGCTAGAGATGGAATTTTTGCAGGCTGAGTGGCAAATGCTCTATCTTTGTGTGTGTGTGTGTGTGTGTGTGTGTGTGTGTGTGTGTGTGTGTGTGGTGTGTATGTGTGCGTGCACGTGCACATGTGTGGGCCTGTCCTGGGTTTGAATTAATGGCCTAGATGCTATACTATCCCTGAGCTTTTGTGCTCAAGGCTAGCACTCTACTACTTGAATCACAGTTCTATTTCTGGCTTTTGGGTGTTTAAGTGGAGAAAAGGTTTTCATATAGACTTTCTTGCCTGCAATTGAGATCCTTAGATCTCAGCTTCCTGAGTAGCTTCCAGGGGTGAACCACCAGCACCTGCCTTCTACACTACCTCTTACATATAACCTCGGCCCTCCTCTGAGTCCCAGAGAAAATATGTCTCACTAGGTTCACTTTTTTTTATAACAGTCTTGGTGCTTGAACTCAGAGTCTGGGCAAGTTCCTGAGCTTCTTTTGCTCAAGGGTATCACTTAAGCCACAATGTGACTTTTGAATTTTGCTGTTTCTGTGGTACTGAGGAATCAAACCTAGGACTTAGTGCATGCTAGGTAAGCACTCTACCACTAAGCCACATTCGCAGCCCAAGGCTCACTTCTAGCGGGAGTTATGAGGGTGAGATTTATTGGCATACCTCTTTCGGCAGAGAAATTGCTATTTCATATCTTTGCCAAGTTTTGGGAGCAGCCTGTGACTAGGTAATGAGGAATGATAAATGAGTGATAGCCACCAAGCCCCAGAGGTCTAGGCTCACATCCTACAGAGGGATAGAGAATATGGAGCCAGAAACTTTGACAAATCCTACAGTCTAGGAACTGTGGTCTCCCTGGAGGCAGTGGCAGGCTGGTATGTGTCCCGATGGGACACCTCAGCCAGAACATCAAGCTTCAGTTATTAAATGGCAGAGAAGGATGCTTTGTTCAAGTTGCTGGCTCAGATTTAGTACTCTTCAGGGCTTGTCCCAGCTTGCCCAGGTTGGGGGTTGGGCATTGGCAACCTGCTGAATGCCCATCATCCATCCATACACAGAGACATGGAGTTCTTGCCTCCTTTGGCAGGGGGGCAGTTCCGTGTTTGTACTATGAGCCTAGGCCCTGTCCCTGAGCTACTTTTGCTCAAGGGTAGTGCTCTGCCCTTGAGCCACAGCCCCATTCATGTTTTTTCCCCCTGTAATGTCTTAGAAATAAGAGTCGTGGACTTTCCTGCCCTGGTTGAATTCAAATTGGCATTCTCTATATCTCAGCCTCCTGAGGAGCTAGGATTACAGGCAGGAGCCCCTGGGTCCTGGTTTTCTTTTCTTCTTGTTATTTTTTGTAATCATAATAATCTGAAATCTTCACGGTGTTATTCCAATGGTTTGCATTCGAAGTAAAATACCCAGGCTTGGAGTTCGAATGCCAGGACTGCCACCCACAAATGGAAGGAGATCCTGACAAACTCATTCCTATTCATGTGAATGCTAATGGAATCTTGTAAAAGTAATAATTGAATTTGCAGTTAATTCATGAATTTATTTTAGAATGCCACACAAAAATTATTGGTTTTATATCTTCCATTCTAGCACCATGGTATGATTCCCCTAATGGAAGGATATTGAATAATTTTTAATTAATGCTTCTATAAGTATTCAACCAGGATACATTATTAAATGGAGGCATAATTTCATAACTAATAAATGGTAATAATGTATATAATTTAATATCTTCACATTCACACTCTCTGTATGCATATATATATATATACACACATCTATACATCTATCATCTATCTATCTATCTATCAATCTACATAATCGATCTGTTTATACTCTTGTCAATACTGGGGCTCAGTGGTAGAGTGCCTGCCTAGTACATACAAAGCTTTGGGTTCAATCCTCACTACCATGTGCACAGAAAATTCCAGAAGTTGTTCTGTCTGTCAAGCAACGGAGCACTAGCTTTGAGCATAAAAGCTTAGGTACTGTGTCTAGACTCTTACCACCCAGGAATGGCACCAAAAAAAAAGACAGAATGTTCTGACTGCAACTATATAACGATAGCACTGCAAATAACTCATCACAGAGCAAGCCAGAAGTCTGATGCTGACAGCTGCCATCTAACCTGACTTAGCCAGAGGTAAACGGCTGCAACCCAGCTCCACAGAACCAGATGGTACTGGCTCCATCACCTCTGTCATCCAAGATACTCAGGGGCTGAGATCTGACACCGGTGGGTTTAAAACCCAGCCCTGGTAGGAAGTCGGCAAAATTCTGAGCTGTGGCACAAAGTGGTAGAGTTCTAGCCTTGAGCAAAAGATCATAAGACAGTACCCCCAAACTTTCAGTGAAATTCCCGTGGCTGACTCCACCTTCCCCCAAAACCCCATCCCTTAATCATTAGATGTGAAATTTCTGTGGTTTTTTATGTATTTCTGAAAGAATGGTGATACTGATGAAAGCACCCTAACACTGACAGCTTGTGGGATACAGCTATGTTCTGAGTCCTTCATGAGGTGTTGTGTGCTGAGTCCTTCACGGGTAAATTCTTTCACTTGGTCCTTGTAAGAGCTCCAGAAGTCAGATGATTGTGCAGATGAGAATCTTGAGGCTCAGATATGTCCCCATGTCAGTGCCAATTGTGTATGTACCTAACTCTAGTGAGTTGTCTCCTGCAGACAATAGTTTTGGTTTATTTTTCTTGGTCGTGAATCTTGAACTCAGGGCCTGGCCACTGGAATTTCTCTGTTGGGCTCATGCCAGCACCCCACCATGTGGAGCCAAGAACCCTCTTGCAACAGAGTGTTACATTCTAGGCATCTGTAGCTGAGGTCTGTCACCCTGCCTACTCAGGAAACTGAGATATGATAACCTCGGTTCCAAACTATCCCAGACACAAAAGTTCCCATGAGACTTTTATCTCCTATTCACCACTTAGAAACTTGAAGTGGAAGCTGGGTACCAGGAACTCGCACCTGTCATCCTAGTTACTCAGGAGCCTGAGAGCTGAGGATCACAGTTCAAAGCCAGCCTGGGCAGGAAATTCCTTGAGAGGTTTCTCTCCAGTGAATTTTAAAAAATCTGCAGGGGTGCTGTAGCTCAAGTGGTAGAACACTTGTATTTAGCTGAAGAGCTCAAGGACAGCACCCAGGCCTAGACTTCAATTCCTCCGACTTACAAGAAAAGAAAGAAAGAAACCTGAAGTAGATTGCTGGGAATGTGTCTTAGGGTAGAGTGCTTTGCATGCATGAATCCCTGGGCTTGATTATTTAGTACCACATCACTAGAATACGGCCTGAAGTGGTTCTGTGGCTCAAGTGGTAGAGTGCTATCTTTGTACAGGAGAAACTCAGGAACAGTGTTCAGGTCCTGAGTTCAAGCTCCAGGACAAGTGTATGCACACACACACACACACACACACACACACACACACACACACACACACACACACACACACACACACACACACACACACACACACACACAGATACCAGAAGTGAAGTTGTGACTCCAAATGGTAAAGCACTGAGCTTCTGTTCTGAGCTCATGGACAGCACCCAGGCCCTGTGTTCAACCACAAAACCTAGCCACCCAGGGCCCAATTAAGAGAGGTCAAAAATTTCAAAACCTAATGACCTTCACCAGCTCTAGATGACATTAAGCATTGTGATATTACACATGTGCTTTGATTTAGCAAGCTTCCAGAACCTAGGAAGACACCTTTGCCAATAATGAATCATTTATTAGGTTCAGCTCTCTTGTTGTCTGCCAGAAGGGCCCTTGAATTTATTGTAGAAAGTTATTACAACACTGGAACATAGTCTAACAAAAACAGGATAAGTGCAGGGAACTTGGACTTCCACAGGAGGTGGCACAAATTGAGGCTTCCTGTCAAAATAGCACTGAGGAGAGAGATAGCTTAAGTTTCAAAGGGGCCTTTTTTTCTCCTAGCTTTCAGAGCCGCCAACACTACTGCTCACTAATTGGCCCAGATGGAGTTGTTTGTTACACAGCTGTACAGGAGTGAGGCCTTTTGTCTGCCTGTTCCAACAATGAGGCAGACTTCCTCCAACAGTCCTTGGTGTGGAGAAAACCTCAGGCTACACTAGGATCAGTGAGGGGAGCCCCGGAACATGCACTGTCTTGAAAGCACTGTCCCTGCTATGAAATCATTTTATTCAAAGCAAATTTCCTAGCTTGGTGCCTTTCATCTTAAGGATTCTGGACCTTCACTGATAGAAATACATGCATACATATATGGGGAGAGATGGAGTGACTCTCTTTTTTTGGCAGGTCCAGGGGTTGTATTATGAGCCTGGGCACATTCCCTGAGCTCCATTTGCTCAAGGGTATCGCCCTGTCCTTGAGCCACAGCCCCACTCATGACAATTTTTTTTTATTTCTGTGAGCCCACAGAAATAACAGTGCTATGGACTTTCCTGTCCTGGCTGAATTCAAACTGGCATTCTCTACCTCTCAGACTCCTGAAGAGCTAGGATTACAGATGGCACAAATGACACCTGGCTTTCTTTTCTTCTTGTCCTTTTTTTTCATTGTGACAAACTGAAATCTTCACAGTGTCATTCTAATGGTTTGCATTTTGAAGTAAACTACCCAGGCCTGGAGTTTGATTGCCAGGGCTGCCTCCTACAAATGGAGGGAGATCTTGAGAAAATCTTCATTATTCATATGAATGCTTAATGGAATGTTATAAAAGTAACAATTATATTTGCAGTTAGTTCATGATTCTCTTATAGAATGTCACACAAAAAGTATTGGATTATGTCTTCCATTCTAGCACTATGGTGTAAGAGTCCCGACTAAGGAATACTGACTACGTTTACATGAATGCTTCAATAAGTATTCAACTATGATACTTCTTTAAATGGAAGCATAATTTAATAATAATTCATAATATATATAATTTAATATCCTCACATTGTCTCTCTCTCATATATAGCAAACTACACATCTATTTATCTATATCTATCAGCAACTACTATGGCTTGTTCCCAGGTCCTCAGAACTGGCTGGCAGCCCAGTTTGCCAAAGGCTTTTTTTCTACACTGGCCTTTTCATGAATTGGGCATTGTGGGCTGTGAGTTCAAATCCAAGCATGGCCAAAATTTTATATGTGGAGTCAGAAGTAAATTTTGACACATTTTTTCTTCTCTGTGAAAATCGTGGCTCTTAGTGTGATGCATAGTATAACCCATATATAAATATATCCACGTGATAAGATGTAATAAATGAAATAAATGTTATATATGTAATAATACTAAATAAAATAAAAATAACGGTAATAAATGTCATATGGAATAAACCCATGTATGTAAATAGATCTCATATATGAATATTATTTTTATCGGTGCTGGGTCTTGAATTCGGGCCCTGGAAACTGGGCTGAAATTGTTGTATTCAATGACAGTGAGCTTCCTCTGCCCCACAGTGACACAGAATTGCCCAGTGCCTGAGTTCAAATTCCAGGCCTTCCAGAAAAATGGTGTAAATTCCAAGCCAGGTTCTTAATTTTTTTTGGCCAGTCCTGGGGGTTGAACTCAGCTCGTGGCAACTCTGCCTCAGCTTCTATCATCCTAGGCTGGGGTGTAGCCTCTGGACCCATAGTCCATCTTGAGATCCTAGGAACCGAGTTCAAATCTTGGGACTCGCAAAAAAAAGGAGAAGTGGTGGGAAGGTGGCTCAGTATTAGAGTGCTTGCCTTGCATGCTTAAGGCCCTGGGTTTGATTCTTCAGCACCACATAAACAGAAAAAAGCTGGAAGTAGTGCTATGCCTCAAGTGGTACAGCAATAGTCTTGAGCTGAAGAGTGGATGGACAGCACCCAGATTCAGAGTTCTGGCCCCAATACCGAAAAAAGGAGAAAAAAGAGAGGGGAGAAAACAGAGAAGGGGGAAAAAAGAGAAGGATAAAACTGAGAAGTTCCAGAAGGCAGTTTTACATAGTTTATTCCTTTGCATTGCAACCATCCTTGGTCCAAATGACAGGGCCCAGAAAGTGTACATGACCTTCTACTGCTGAAGTTTGGTGGACTATCATGGAAGCCATAGCCAAAACCAGCAACCTAGGCCTGGGGCACGAATCTCAGTACTGCCACCTACGAATGGTGGGAGATCCTAAGAAATGCATTCCGATATACATCCAATTGAATGGAATGTTGTAAAGTAACAATTACATTAGTAGTTAGTGTATGATTATATTATAAAATTATACACAACAATTATAGTACATTGACTAATTTTCAATGAATACTTTGTTATATATTCAACCACTATTCTTAAATAATGGAAGGAATAATTTATCGATAAGTGGTAGTAATATAGTATATAAAATCAAATAATATGCAGATATCTCTGTCTTGTTTTCTACACACATGCATATATATATTTATTTAAATATATCTATGAAACAATCTATATATTTGTTTCTACATTTGTCATTCCTGGGGCTCAGTGGTAGAGTGCTTGCCTAGTACATACAAAGCCCTGGGTTCGATTCCTCTCTACTGTGTGCACAGAAACATCCAGAAGTCATGCTGTCACTCAAGCAGCCGAGCACTAGCTGAGCATAAAAGCTTAGGGACTGTGTCTAGACTCTTACCCAAGACCCAGGAATGGCACCAAAAAAAAAGATTGAATGTTCTGACTGTAACTATATAAGGATAGCACTGCAAATACCTCATCACAGAGCAAGCTGGGAGTCTGAAGCTGAAGGTTGCCATCTAACCTGACTTAGCCAGAAGTCAACAACTGCAACCCTGCACCATGGAACCAGACACTGCTGGCTCACCCCTAGCTGCTCATGGGATGAGATCAGACACTGGTGGGTTGAAAATTCAGCCTTGGCAGGAAGTCTGCCAGAATATAAGCTGTGCCTCAAAGTGGTAGAGATGTAGCCTTGAGGAAAAGATCTCAGGACAGTACCTCCAACCTATGAGTGCAATCCCCGTGGCTGATGACCCTATCCACAAAAAACAGCCCTCTAAACAGTTAGATGTGAACATGTGCAGTTTGTGACATGTATATGAAAGAATGGTGATACTGATGAAAGCACCCTAATTCTAATGACAGTTTGTGGGATACAGCGATGTGATGAATCTTTCCAGGGGTGCTAGGTCGTTCATGGGGTACTGTGTGCTGAGTCCTTCACAGGGTCCTATGTACTGAGTCCTTCACGAGCTATATTGTTTCATCTACAGCTACAGAAGTAAGATGATTTTGCAGAGGCTCATATATGTCCTCAAGGCAGGGACGAATTTATGTATACACTGAGCTCTAGTGACTTGTTTCCTGCAGAGAATTGTTTTGGTTTAGTTTTCTCCATCACGAACCTTGAACTCAGAGCCTAGGTGCTGACTTTCTTCTTGGGCTAATGGCTAACGTTCTAACATGTGGAGCCAAGGACCTCCTTGCAGCAAAGTGTCACGGCTTTGGTGTCTTTAGCTGAGGAGGTCTATCATCCTGCCTGCTCAGGATGCTGAGGATCTCGATTCAAAACTATCCCAGATCACAGTCCAAAGCCAGGCTGAGCAGGAAATTCCTTGAGATGGTTATTTCCAATAAACTATCAGAAAGCCTAAAGGGGTGCTCTAGCTCAAGTGGTAGAGCACTAGACATGAGCTGAAGAGCTCAGAGACAGCACCGAGGCACAAACTTCAACTCCTCCAACTTACAAGAAAAGAAAGAAAGAAACCGGAAGTGGAGCACTGAGAATGTTTCTTAGAGGTAAACTGCTTTGCATGTGTGAAACCCAGGGTTTGAATTCTCAGTACCACATCACCAGGGAAAAAAAGCCTGAAGTGCCTGTGTGGTTCAATTGGTAGAGTGCTGTCCTTGCACAGGAGAAACTCAGGTAGAGTGGTTAGGAACTGAGTTCAAGCCCCAGGACTGGTGTATGCACACACACACACACACACACACACACACACACACACACACACACACACACACACACACACACACACACGGAGGCACCATTGCCAATAATGAATAATTACATTAGGTTCAGCTCCCTAATTGTCTGCCAGAAGGACTCTTGAATTAGTGGTAGCAGTTTGTTTCAACACTGAAACATGGGCTTACAAAGACAGGATGAGTGCCGGGAACTTGGCCTCAGACGGGAGATGACACAAATGAAGATTTCCTGTCAAAACAGAGCACTGGGAGGAGAGATACCTTGGGGTACAAAGAGATCTTTATCTCCTGACCTTCAGAACCTGCCCACACACATCTTCCCTAATTGCCTCGCATGAATTGTTTGTTACATAGCTGTATAGGAGTGAAGGTTTTTCTCTGCCTGTTTCAACAATGAGGCCGACTTCCTCCAGCAGCCTGGGGTATGAAGAACCCCTCAGGCTACACTGGGAACATTGAGGGGAACCAGAGAACATGCACCATCTTGAAAGTACTCTCTGTGCTATGAAATCATTCTATTCAAATTTCCTAGCTGGGTGCCATTCTTCATAGAGACTCTGGATGTTCACTGATACAAATACGTGGGTACATTCACAGACACATGGAATTACTGGCTCTTCTTTTGTGGCAGTTCCTGAGGCTTGAACTGTGAGCCTAGACATTTTCGTTGAGCTCCTTTTGCTCAAGGAAGCAGTTTGTTGTGTCTTAAACCATGATTACCCTAGGCTGGGATTCAGCTTTTACACCCACAGATGATTCAGTGATCCTAGGACCCAAGTTTAACTCCCAGCTCTGGCAAAAACAAAACAAAACAAAACAAAACATAAAACCAACAAAAATGGAGGAGGAAATAAACCAGGAAATTTTATATAACAGTTTTACCTTTGTTTCCTTAGCACTGTGACCCTCCTGGGTCTCAATGACTTGGCTTGAAAATTGTATGTGACCTTGCATGGATGAAGGCTGGGGGCTGTCAGTGAAGCCTGAGTCCAACCCAGACACCTAGGCCCTGAGTTCCATCCCGGGACTGCCACCTACACATGGATGAAGATCCTAGGAAACTTGTTCCTATCTGTAGGAATACTAATATAATGTTTGAAATGTATTAATTAAGTTACTAATTAGCTAGTCATTCAAGTATATGATTGTAAGCAATAAATTTAGGTAATTGATTAATTAATACTTTACTAAGTCTCCTCCTGTGATTAATTCCTGGAGGCATAATTTTATACCAAATAATTGGTAATAATATAATTATAAAAATAAGATATAGACATCACTCTTTATATATGGTTATTCACTAGAATCTACATAAATGTCTATCTGTCTCTCTCTCTCTGTATACATTTATAGATGCATATACATATGTAAATATACACACACGCGTGTGCACACACACACACACACACTGCACTCTAAACATCTATCTGTTTATATATTGGCCATTCCTAGGGCTCGATCTCAGGTCCTCAAATTTGCCCGCCAACTTTACTTGCATCAGACTGGTGTGTTAACATTTACCCATTCATGAAGTGGGTCTGCTAGGTCCTGAGGAGTTCAAGTCACAGAACTGCCAAAAACTTAATCCTGGTGGAAATACAAGTGTCCCGCTTGTTTTCCTTATCAGTGAAAGTCCTGGGTCTCAGGAATGATGTACAATACATAGGAAAATCTATTTCTTATGTAATATGATGCAAAAAAATGATATATGTGAAATCATACTCACTAAAATGCATAAGAAATAAATAAAATACCAAAGAAAATGAATACATTAACTGCAATATGCAGTAAATATGTGTATGTAAATATAAATCATTTATTTAAAATGTATATGAATATTATTTTTTCGAGTGCTTGGACTTGAATTCAGGCCCTAGGAACAGGCCTGACTTTCTTGTCTTCCAGCATGGTAATCTTCCCCATCCCCCACAGTGCTGCAGATTTACCCAAACCGTGAGTTCAAATCGCAGGCCTGGCAGAGAAAATGGCCTGAATTACAAGTCAAGGAGCCTCATAATATTTTAAATATGTTCAATGTATGTATATATGTATGTTTGCACAGATGAAATGGAAATAGAGCAACTATGAACTCAAAAGGAATGTGCAAAGAAGACATAGGCACAAAGTAGAATGTGCCAAGAAATGCTGAAGTATAATTTCAAATACTGTGCTCAGGTTTGAGGGTGTGTTCAAAGTACAGCTTCAAACAATGTAGTTGGATATCTTGGGGAAAAAACTGCTTTAAACTATTCTGGGATAATTGTACAAGTAGAAGCCCCTAACTCTGACTCTAATCAGCCACAACATCATCAACTTAGGAACACTTTTCCAAGTGCAAAGTGAGAAAAAGAAGGCTCATCACAGTTAGTGTTCAGGTTGAAGCAATGGCAATCACATAACTTTTCTTATGTGTTCATTTATTTTGGAGCATTAAAGTAGGAAAAAGCCAAGTAAATATTCTGCATGTACATAAATTAAGTGGGATGTATTATATTGGAAGTTATAGATTATGTCTTTTTATACTCTAATTTGGGACAATGATCTACTGTCAGTTATTTTCTTCTTTTCCTCTCTTTTGCCCTTCCACTTACATAATTATTATTTAAAAAGACATGCTTGAGCTTGAATTTCTAAATTCTTCAAAATTATCTGAACTATATCATACTTCTGGCAGTCTCCTATATCTTTCTCACGGGAAATATTTTGTCACTAAGATTTTTGTCCTATATGATATTGGATATCTTCTTGCCTAATTCAGTCCAAGATATACATTAGACTCATCCAGATATCTCAACAATTCTACCATCATAAAACACTTTCTTGCTTAGGAATGATGATTTTAGTATATCTGGTGCGGTGGCATCTGTCATTTTTGAATGACCCTAAATGATACTTACATGCAATCATGTTTAAACCAATATGCCACTCAGTAGATGAACGAATTGACAAAATGTGATTTATATATGTACGGTGGAATTCTATGCTTCCAATTCATAAGGAAATGGAAAGACTTGGGAAAATCCTACTAAGTAAAATAAACAAGTCATAAAGAAACAGATTCCATGGTTTTCCTCATTTGTAACAAGTAAGAAATGTCTAGGATAGTCCTAGCTGATAAACAGAATTTCTCAACAGCTATGTATATATGAACATATAAGATGATGCTGAGCAAAATGAACTCCTGGATATTGAAATAGAGGTTTTTCTTTGTGGTTGATGTTTTTAATGTACTATGTGATTTCTTTTTTCTTTTGTGTTTTCCCTTATGGTTTGTCCCCTGCTGTATTTTATTTCAGTATCCTGTGCATTGTATATACATTTATCTTTTTTTTTTCTTTTTTTGGGTCCGTTCATCAGGCCTGAACTCTGGGCCTGGGCGCTGTCCCTCAGCTCTTCAGCTCAAGGCTAGCACTCTACCACTTGAGCCACAGCCCCACTTCCGGCTTTCTTCTTTTTGCTTATATGGTGCTGAGGAATCGAACTCAGGGCCTCAGGCATGCAAGGCAAGCGCTCTTCCACTGAGCCACCTTCCCAGCCCTATACATTTATCTTAATTTGGCAAGGGAAAAGGCACAACAAAATGGCGAAACAAAGGACAAAGGGCAAACCAATGCAATAGCAATACTCACACGACCACATGTTGGAAATTTACATTACAACTTGTCAGGAGTATTGGGGTGAAGGAAAATTCTGAGAAAAATAAGGGAGGGTGTAAAAAGTTCGGCATGTTATGTATTCACTACTTTAAAATTACTACAACCCCTTTTATATATCACCTTGACAATAAAATTAAATTTAAAAATGAGTTGCATAAAATATAATTTCACTGTATTGTTATAGTAAATATTATTCTATGTGTATTACCTTTTTAAAAAAATGAACATTATGGCTGCTAATTTGAATTAATTACCCCTTTCTTTATCAGAGGGACATCAACTGGAATGTTATCAAACTATAAAATGTTTTCAGAATATGCTTGCCATTATTTTGAAAAAAAACATTTTTTAATCTTTTCTCATACTAATTTAGAAAACAGTTCAATTCTAACTTTCAAAATTTACTAATTGTTAAGATGACAGAATATGTATGGTCTTCAACATTCCTATGACTACTATCTACTCATTTTCAAATTCTGAACATGCCATACCAGAGACATTCAAAACAGTACCTATTTGCGTTTTATTTAAAGCTGCAATAGATGCAGTTTCCAATGAGGCGTTACATATTTAAAAGTCAACAGAAAAAGTAGACACATTCTGGTAGAAGATAAAACTATGAAGTATCTATAATATTTAATTTCTCAAAAGTAAACATTTGTTAATCAGAGTAAGCTATTATTTCTATGACAATCAATCCCAATTTTTATTCCATAAAGTCATCCTAGACCAACAGTTTGCAATTTGTGAGATGCATCTTAAAATTTCCTAAATTCACATCATGACTAGCTTATCACTATTGTGAAAAAATACTACACTTCTGCTAATATGGTGCCCTTCGTCTTGCAGAAAGAACACTATACTAAACTTTGCTGCATCGTTTCCCCCCAGTGGTATTCTTGAGATCAGAACACTTGCAAATATTATTTTTATTTTTATTTTATATTTAGTTTATTATATATTTATATATATTATCCATCATAGTTATTCAGGACATCTGATTATCTGAATATTAAGATCTGAAGATTATGGTTCAAAGCCCACCCAAGAAAGAAGGTTCCTTAAATTCTTATCTCCAATTAAACTGCTCATGAAAATCTAGACACACGTGGCACTGAGGTTCAAATGTTAGAGTCTTGAGCAAAACAGGCTCAGGTACAGTGCCCAGACCCAGAGGTCAAGCCCTAGGACAAAACAAACAACAAAAACAAAATAAAACCAAATGCCAAACTTTGCATTTTCTCATTTTATACATGGGTAAATAATTAAGGAAATTTCTTCCTGTGCTTTGTATAGGTAGAAGAAAAAAGATGTCACACAATTACTCTCTTCATACTATGTTACACCAAAATCTCAAAAGATTGCTTGATTTCTAAATTTATAAATTAATATCAATTTGTTGGCAACTTTGTCTAGATTATTCACAGTATCATGTTACACATGAACTGTTGGAATTGTCGATTAACTAAGTTCTAACTATATCTCACTTGAAAGAATATTCTAGGCAAATAGAATGCCAGAATCATTTATGAATTTCTAAATTAAATCTTCTACTTGAAAAGAATTTTGTAGTATCCTATCGAATAGTAAATTACAAACAAAAATATTTATTTTAAATCTAAATTCTAATTTAGCCAGCTCTACAAAGTCCTACATTAAATGAACTTTCCTATTTCTCCAGGCTTAAACTTTTGTAATCCTTCATCATTTCTTTGGAATCTAACAGAATGATGCTTACTTTTTCCAATTTTTGGTTGGGAATCATGAGCTCTTTAGCATCTAGGAATGTTCTGTAATGAAGACAACCTTTAAAACACAACTGAGGATTATATATTAGTTACACTTCAGTAGGAAACTTGACTTCTCAAAACATAATGACAAAATTAGCCCAAACTTCCAACTGTGTATGCCTTCCTTGTTTCTTTTTTATTACTTTCTTGCTTTGTTTTATTGAGACAAAATTATACTACCTAGTCCAGGGAATGTATCACTATGTTATTCCACTTTCTAATCTCCTGTCTTATTCTGAGTGCTAGAATTCCTGGCTTGTATCACATTGTCCTACCATTTTTTGTTGGTTTATTTAGATACAGACTCCAATAACATTTCTACTAGACTGATGGCTCAGACTGTTCATGTACTATGTTAAAAGCTATTCTAATATTTGACACAGGTTATGAACATTTTCAGATGCACGTGAAGGTGTCTCTGATTCCTTCCTCCATGGATAGGATCCCTTTATTAATGATGACTTCATTTTCTATCTCTGGCCCCTACCTATATAATATTCTCAAGCTTTTTTGGGGAAAGTTCCCGTAAGGACTTCTAATATTAAAAATTATCACTTGATCCTAGTCTTACTCAGGAAATATTTTCTATTATTTTCTAACTTTTTTACACATTCTGAGAGTTGTTTCTTATGTGTGTTTGAACATATATGTGCCTTTGTATGTGCATATTTGTATCTATGTATGCAAAAACCTCAAGCATTTATTCAGCAATCTTGCTGAATTCCATCACTTGAGCCATTCTTCCAATGTAGCATTTGACTAGCTAATTATAGATAGTGTCTTAAAGACTGTTCTGCCCAGGCTGGATGCAAACTGAACTTACCAGACTCCTTTACATTATTAGGTTTTATTTCTCCAGGAGTATCAACTCTTAAACTACAAACATTTCTGTCAGTGTAAAATCTAAGCTGTAGCCCAGATTTTTAACTCGAGTTCATATAAAGATAGATGGACATACACATTACATATGCTGAGTGTACACTGTTAGAAATATGATCCTAAGCAAGGTTCCAGTGGCTCATGCTTATAGTCCTATTTACCCAGGAGGCTGAGAGTGAGGATTGCAGTTCAAATCCAGCATGGATAGGAAAGTTTCTGAGGCACTTATCTCTAATGAAGCACCAGAAAATTGGAAGTGGTGCTGTGGCTCAAGAGGTAGAGCACAAGCTTTGAGCTGAAGAGAAGAGGGACAGTGCCCAGGCCTGGAGTTCAGGCCCCAGTACCATCAAAAAAAAAAAGAAAAACAAAGTAAAAGAGAAAAATAAATGTGATCTTAGCCACCAGTTCATTGCTAGTATAATTCCTGCTCTCTCAACATGGCCTTTTTTCCAGTTAAATCCATTTTCTTATATCTGACTTGCTTGGAACCAGAATTATTCTTCCATTCTACTTTTTTACAAATTTACATGATTAGCTAGCATATTTAGAGCTAGTAGAAGAAAGAGAGTGGCCTCTTCCTTCATGTTCCACTTAGGAATAATGCTTTTTCTATATCATTCCCATAGATCTAAATACTGGCCTTGGCTTTATTGTTTCAAAGTTGTCTTATTTGCAGAGTCTTCTATAGTGCATTGAACCATTATACATAAACATAGAACTTCTCTTTCTTCTATTCCTATTGTTTCTCCTTCTATTAACTTATGTAAACTTGGGAAATAATGCACAACACACACACTCACAAAAAAATGTTTCTGAGAACCTTCTTCCCACTTAAAATTGGTCTTAATTTACAGAGCACATAAGAAATTTGAAGTTAATGTACTCCAGGATAACTTTTTTTTCGTTTTTTATTGTGAAAATGGTGTACAGAGAGGTTAGAGTTACATAAGTAAGTTAATGAGTACATTATCTAACAAGCATTGTTACCTCCTCATTTGTTTTTCCCCTGCCATCCCTTTTCTGCCAACTGTCCCAAATCTCCCCTCCCATCCCCAAATTGTAAAGTTCGTTTTCAACATAGAGTCTTGATCATCTCATTGTTACAATGGGTCATACTGTGTCTTTGTTTCGGAATTTTATTTCCCTTCCAATCCCATAGTAGAAAAATGTATATGCAAGATGCAAGTCACCAACATCAAATACAGTGAAAACAGGTTATACCATGGAGGAAGAAAATAGAAGACAGATAAAAAAATCACAGCATGATAATAAAAGAGTTCCTGCTTGACTTTACTCCCTGATGCCTCTGACTGTCTCCAGGGCTAGGGGAAGCTGGGGAATGGGCAAGTGGCGCACTTACCTTTCCTTGGACCGGGTCCGTCTTCCATGGGATGGACCAAGACCCAACATCTGGCACCCAACATGGGGCACGAAAGGAAAATATTCTAGCCGAGGTTAAGAGGTCTCTAAGGGTAAGTGAAATCCTTAATATGGGTAATGCTATCTCAGAGAAGGAGGAGGATGGGGCAACATTAGGCCTAGTGGAAGTAAAAGAAGACTTGGGTGCCCCTGACGATCCTAGGCCCTCACCCTATTCCCACAATTGGGGGGAGGTACAGTGCCCTATGCAGCCCTACAGAGGGACCTGGGAGATATGGACCCCTACAGACCTTCCACGGAGAAGCCGAGGGCCAGGGAAGTAACCTATGCTGAGTCTTATCCTGTTAAGGAATGGCCACCAGGGAACCTGGACCCTGGGCCAAAGGATTCACTTCCCCAAGCGTATTCAGTCAATCTGGCACCAGGAGCTAACAGACCCTTGGAATGGTATCCATGGGAAGCCAAGGATATTAACAGCTCTGCAAGGCAGTGGAAGAGGATAGTCCAAACTCTCCTTGGGCCTAGACCCTATTACAGGACATTGCTTATTTTCAGTGTGTCCCTAAAGACTGGCTAGATGTGGCCAAAGCTGTCCTCACCAGTTCTCAGTTTATTAAATTGTGTGTCTTCTTTAAGGAGGAATGCAGAGGGCAGGAGGAGAATACCTGGGAAGCTCAACCCACAATACCGACTGCTTATGCCATGTTAACCGGGACAGGGGAAGGGTACTCCACTGGCATCCAATAGGCCACAATACCAGGCCCATACCGTGACCAAGTGAGGCAGGTAGGACTTGTCTAGTGGTACTTATTGAATGAAGGGCTCACTGAGTTCCCCATAGCAGGAGTGAAACAAAAATTGGGTGAGCCTCTACCTGATTTTATAGACTGAGTCCAACTGAGTGTTCACAAGTCGCTGGCAAGGGACCTCCAAGATCAGTTTGTAAAGCTACTGGTTTGGGAAGGGATGAATGCAGACCACACAGCCTGCGTGGGATTGAGAGAGTGTTCCCTGAGCACATGGGTGGTGGCCTCGCAGGATGTGGAATACAACAGCCCCAGTCCCAATCACTATCTTTACCTTTACAGGCTCAGACATCTGCAATGTCTGAGGCTATTACCCAGGCTCTGTCAGCCCAGGGCCTAGGAACCCCAAGGCTATCAGGGAGAGGGACATGTTTTAAATGCAGACAGGAGGGCCCTTTTAAGTGGGACTGTTCACACCAATCCCCCCCTGCCCCTCTGCCAACTGGCCCCGGGGGGTCCAAACCACCCCCTACACCCTGCCCCAGGTGCAGGACGGGGTACCATTGGAAAAAGGATTGTCAATCCAAATTTGAGTTAGATGGGAAGCCTTTAAACTAGGGGAGGGGCATCCTCCAACCCTATTAGCTCAAGGTGGAACCCCCTCTGCTGTAAGGCCCAGGCAGCCTCATGGCAGGATGACCCAGGCCCATTGGACCATCCCCCGGGGAAGGACTCCGCCCTAAAATGAGTATTTTCCTAGGTGTAAAGCAGTTTTACTGCCTAATTGACATGAGGGCAAATTGAACAAAGAGTCGATTGCCCTTATGAAATGGACTAGCCTAGATGGAAAGCAGGGAAAGATATGCGCTTTAGTGGCAAAAAACCTTGCCGCCAATTTACTAGGGCAAGACACATGGATGCTGTGGTCACTACAGACCATCGAGCATCCTATGATGATATCCTGGATGGCGAAGAAGCACAATGGCTTAAACATGATCTAGAGGGAGTTAAGAAAAAGGATATTTTTTAACTTTCATAAGTACAGAGAAGAACATAAGGGACCCACTTGGGTGCACCCCTAATCCTAAAGGCAATTGTCCCCCAAATGCCTCCCATTAGGTGGAAACCAAGAAGCCCTATTTGGGTGGAGCAGTGGCCATTGACCAAACCTAAACTTGTAGCGCTCCACCTTTTGGTGGAGGAACAGATAAAACTTGGGCACATACTCTCTTCTGTGAGTCCTTGTATTTGTTATCCAAAAGGCATCTGGGGCTTGGTTCATGCTCCAAGATCTATGTAAGGTAACTGAAAGGATGGAGCTAGTAGGAATGCCCTAAGAGGTATGCCCTGGACTCCTGCTTCAGAATATACCTTGGTTGTAATTGATATTAAGGATAGTTTTTTTTTGATCCTCTTACATCTGGATTACTGCAAGAAATTTGCCTTCTCCATCCCTTCTCTTAATATTTTCCCATCCTGATCAGGGGTTTGAATGGAGGGTGCTGTCACAGCGTATGGCCAACAGCCTGGCCTTTTGCTAACAATACTTGGTCACACTTTTAGGGCCTGTGCTGGGTTCAGACACCTCTCTTGCCTATGCCTACATGGATGACATAATTCTGAGGCACCAAGACCTGGGCCGCCTGGAGGGCCTTCTACCCATGTTCTCACCATATTAAAAAAGGAGGGTTTTCCAATATCTCTAAATAAAATTCAAAAAGTATCTCCTGTTAAGGAGCTCGGATCCCAACTTACCTTGACTCAGGCCAGCCCCCTTAAGCCTTTGCTGGATATTGCAGCATCTCTGTCCCTAACCCAACTTGAAAGTCTTTTAGGTGAAATCAATTGGCTGTTGCCATGGGTTCTCATCCCTAAAGATAGTCTTGTGCCCTTATTCAACCGACTAAAAGACAGGACACCCCAAGAAGTTATTACAATTACAAACAACCATCGGGCAATATTTTTTACAGTTCTAAAGAGCCCTGGATGAACTTTCCCTGAAGAGGTATTCTATTCTTAAGCCCATTTCCCTCTCGTTGTTTGCAGGTGTTACATTGATATCTGCAGTTTTAAGTCAAAGGGGGGGGGAGCCATTAGAGTGGCTTCACACTCCCCTGGGGGGCACACCTCGGATATACTCTCAGGCAGAACAACTTGCCAATGCTATTGTCATGGGAAGGACCCAAGCCCAAAGGCATTATGGCCTTGATCCTCACTCCATTGTTTTTTCTTTTCTGATGGCAGACGTTGAGTACTCACTTGAGCCAATGCTCAACCTGCTCTCTCCCTGGAAGGATTTCTAGTTCAAATTGACTGCCATTATGGGTCATCTAAATGGACAGTCATGGTATGGCGAATTCCCCTCATAATGACTTCTCTATTTTCTCCTACACCTATTCCTGGCGCCCTACATGATTTTACTGATGGAGGTAAAACAGGCTCTGCACATGCAGCCTTTGAGGAGCAACAAAAGACCCCAAGCCAACAAAGATTTCAACTTTGTCAAGGATCAGCAGAATAAAAAGAAATGTTTCCAGTAATTATGGCCCTTCAAGACATTAAAAAAAAACCCTTTAATTTGTATTCTGATAGTTTATATATGATTAACTTGCTCCCTCATATTCCCTAGGCACATATTAAACTGGATGGAAACCCTATTTTCCCCCTTATGGACACCCGTAAGGGCCTATTAGATGTATGGAGAGCCCCTATTCATATTCAACATTTGAGAGGGCATTCAAAACTTACTGGGTTTTTATCCATGGACAATAATTGGGCAGACCAGTTAGCTACTGGCCCACAAGCTTTAATGTTTATATGATTTAACCCACAATAATTGGAGAGGTTTTCAACATAGATTTCCTCAGATTCCTGTAAAGGACTTCAAAAGGATAGACATACATGTAAAACATGCCAACCTTCTTTTTTTTTAATTTTTAAAATTATTTTTATTTTTATTTTTTGTGAACACACTGTACAGAGGGGTTACAATTACATGGGCAGGTTAATGCGTACATTTCTTATCAAGCATTGCAGCCTCCTCTTGTTTACCCTTCACATCCCTTCCCAGCCTCCACCCCACCCTCCACCCAATCCTCCCTGCTTTCCCCACTCCCACCAACATTGTAAAGCTCATTTTCGACATGGCAACTTGTACTTCTCATTGTTGCAACGGGTCCACCTGTATCCTTAAACGAATTGTTTTTCCCCATCTCCTCTACAAGTTATACTCACATAAAATATAGTGAAAGCAAGGGTTATACTGTAGGGGAGGGACATACAAAACTACAAAGAGATAATCTTATAAATGCGTTAGAAACAAATGCCTGAAAGGAAAAAAAAACATTAAAATACATATCTAAGGATTCATTTTCCTAACATCACATTAACTGACCTTTTCCGCTTGATGCATACATATACTAGATATTGCAAATAAGGGAAACCATGGGACCTATGTTTCTTTGGGCCTGGCTTACTTCACTTATTATAATTTTTTCCAAGTTTTTCCATTTCCTAACAAATGGGGCAATGTCATTCTTTCTGATGGAGGCATAGAATTCCATTGTGTATATATAACACATTTTCTTGATCCCTTCATCTACTGAGGGGCATCTGGGCTAGTTCCATATCTTAGCTATGGTAAATAATGCTCATGCCAGCCCTTCTTAAAAGTACCCCTGCTACAACCAGAGGCCTCAAACCCAATGTCCTTTGGCAAACTGATGTGACTCATTTCCCAGACTTTTGTAAGCTTCAATATATTTTTGTTTCTATAGATACCTATTCAGGAGCATGTTGGGCCACAGCACATACAGGAGAAATAACTAATCATTTAGAAGCACATTTTCTTCAATGTTTTGGCACCTTGGGTCTACTAACACAAGTTAAAACCGATAATGGACCTTGTTTTGTTAATAAAGCAATGTCAGAGTTCTTTGACAGATGGCATATTACTCATACTACAGGAAATCCCTATAATCCCCAAGGCCAAGCAATTATAGAAAGAAATCAACAATTTCTTAATGAGCAATTAGTAAAACAAAAAGGGGAGTTAACCCCCATATATGGTTACAGATAGCTTTGTTTACCATTAACATTTTAAATTTTTCAAAAGGGACAATTGAATCCAGATTTCAGAAGCACTGCAGACAACTAAATCCTAAGCCCCAAGTGAAAGTCAGGTGGAAGGACCCCCTGACACAACAATGGAGCGGACCTGACCCCCTAGTTATCATGGGCAGGGGATTCAGATACGTTTTTCCCATAGGGGAGACAGCCCCCATTTGGTCCCGGCCAGGAACTTTAAGTTTTTACCCATTTCCTCTATAGAGGAAGAAGCCCAAGGATAAACTAACCAACAAGGAAAGTAAAACAGCTATGCTGGTCCATGCTTGTGTTTAAAAGAGGGAAAGCTGAAAGGATAATTACTAACCATCCCCAAGGGCAATCAGCCCTTGAGAAGCTCTTGCATTCTCTAACAATTGCAGATGGTGATATTCCAGCTGTTAGCTGTCCTGACCCTCCCAGTCCTGGCATTGTCTCTACAGAATCCACATCAACCTCAATGGGTGACCTGGGCAGTGATCAGCACTGGCAATGGAGAAATCATCAACAGCACCAAAAGAGAAGCTGTCCCTTTGACCTGGTGTCCCTTTGACCTGGCTAGAGGATCCTGGGATGTTGGAGATTGAGTCCCCCTTTACCAAGGACGGCCTGAGTGTGGAGGCCCACGAGGATGCACTGTGCCTCATGTATGGTACCCCCAATACCCAGGCTGCTCCCATGCTTTAAAGAGGTCAATCTTATAAGATACTGACTATTATATATGTCCCAGTAGTAATCGAACTGCTTCGGACATTTCTACCTGTGGTGAGGCTAATGTTTATTAACTTTACTGAGGAGGGAAAAAGGATAATTAACTGGGAGATGGGCAGGATGTGGGGGTTGCGGTTATATCAAAAAGGATAGAGCCCAAGAGAGCCAATGCATGGCTCTCCGTGTCTATTATGATAAGCTCAGTGCTGAAGATTACTCCATACTTTAGGTGAACCACGGAAAGAGGAGGTGCCAATTGGACGAACCTCATAAGAGGTGCCCTGACCTGAACTTCAGCAAAGAGGTGGGTCTGCCATTAAAATAAAAAGGGGGAATCTGTTGGGCACATGGACAGCAAAGTTGGGGCTGAGAGGCAGTTTAGTGGGCAGAGTCCGAGTTGTTTATGTTAAAATCTGACTGTGTACCACAACCAGGCAAAGTGACATCTGTACTTGAATAGCTCAAAGACAGAAGGGAAAGTATAGAAAGTTTAGGTGAATGATAGGATGACCTCTAGAGTGATTGGTTGGTTCCTTTTCCTCCCCTTCCATGCCACTCGGTCTTTTGCTTTAAAAATTGCTTGCTGCGTGGTGATAAAAGAGTTCCTGCTTGACTTGACTCCCTGCTGCATCTGACTGTCTCTGGGGCTACGGGAGGCTGGCGAATGAGCTAGCAGCACAGTTACCTTTCCTCGGACCCCGTCCATCTTCTGCAGGACAGATGAAGATCCAACAGGTAGGGGGAGAACAAAGGAGGAAGCAACAATGCTCAATAAGAAATGTACTCATTACTTTGTTCATGTAACTGTAACCCCTCTGTACATTTTTACAATAAAAAACATACAAAAAATAATGTAGTGCTCAAAGAAGCACTTTGGGGGTAAGGGAAGGATATCTAAATAGCTGTACAAAATTCTACATTGCTTTTTATTAAATGTTCCATATGGAACTGAATAAACATAAGTGCTTCCATTAAAAATATTAAGTCACTGTCTTGGAACTGGGGCCAGTATTTCTGCCATTGAAGGGATTTGAGCTCATTGTCCCGGTAACTCTTTTACACCATTGGTGAAGGGGAAGCTCACTATCCTTGAGGAAAAGAAATTCAAGCTAGAGTTCCCAGGGCCTGCACTGAGGGCCTGCAATGTAAAAAAATATTTCAATACATGTGTAATATATGATATATATGTACATATGCATGTTTATTATATATTGATTATTATAATTATTGCTTTTGTATTTATTTCATTTATTTCATAGTTTATTGTATTTAGTATTATTATACACATAATATTTATTGTGTTTTGTACATCTATTATAAAATTATACACAATAAATTAGGTCATTGACTTGTTTTTCATCAATACTTTATTAAGTGTTGAAACAAGATACATAATTAAATGGAGGCATTAGTCACAGTCATCACATGTTTAGAGTCTCTCCCAAGTATGAGCTTTGTCTTAGTTATCTTTTGACAACTTACTATAAGGATTTCTTTAGATGATTTATACTCAGAAGCTTTTTTTGAGGATAAGCAAGTTGTGGGATAAAATTGTAAGGGTGGGGGTGGGAATGAATGTGGCTTAGTGGTATAGAGCTTGCTCAGCATACATGAATGCCAGGGTTTGAATCCTCAGTGCCACATACTCAGAAAATCCCATAAGCTGTGGAGTGGCTCAAGTGGTAGAGCGCTAGAATTGAGAAAAAGAAGCTCAAAGACAGTACCCAGGTCCTTAGATCAAGCCCCAGGACTGGCAAAAACAATGGGCCAGATGCTGGTGGCTCACTCTTGGAACCCTAGCTTCTCAGGAGACTGAGATCTGAAGACACAGTTCAAAGACAGCTTACACAAGGAAAGCCTGTCAGACTCTTATCTCCAATGAATCACCAAAAGACCTCAGATGGTGCTGTGGCTCAAGTGGTAGAGTGTTAGCCTTGAGCTGAATGGTGCAGGGACAGCGCCCAGGCTTCAGTCTGAGAAAAACATCTGGAAAAAGAGTGAGGGATAGTCAAAGTACTTTTCCTGAGTGAGGGATAATCAAAGTACTTTTCCTATTTGCTAATTATGAGAATATTTTTGGGAAAATGAACATTGATGTACACCAGAGTTGGAGTCAGGGCTCAAGGTCCAAGTATAGCAGATCCATATGACCAGCCTCTCAGACTCTAACATTATAACCTTGTGTCCTACAGAGTTCTGAAAGGTCCAATATTGAAAGGCATAATATGCTCCCCAAACCCTTTGTGATAAGCACTTGACTTCTATTGTCAATGTCATTACAGTTCTGAACCTAGCACTTCACAAGTAGCTCAGGCCCGTCACCCTAGCTCAGGAGACTGAGGTCTCAGGATCACAGGGTGAAGCCAGCCAGGACAGGAAAGTCTATGACACTCTAACTTTCACTTCTGAAAGGTCAGATATTCAAGAGCTTTCTGGGTTTCCCTTGGTGATGCGAGGTTACTTGCACACTAAATGTTCTTAGAGTTCTCAAGCTATAGAAGCAGGAAAGAAACATTATTGACCCATCCCGGATTCAAATGAAGTTCTCAGGATCCAAGCCCTAGCTGTGTTATCAGGAACTACTCCATTGTAACACTGTATTTGAAGGACAGAAAATAGTTGCAAAAGCCGTGCTATATGAAGAGACCAAGGCCTGTAGGATTAGGAGGCAGAATGTACACACTCAACAGGAAAGTGAGCTGCAAAACCACTTCATTCATTCAGGCAAAACCAGCAATGGGGGGGGGCAACTTCAAACATTTGTTAGAGTTACACCAGGGTCAGGCTTTTCTCAGCCTCTTCAAACGATGACTAATTAATCTTCCCTCAGGTGAAGGGATCCTCAGGCTATCTTTACGGTAATAATGGAGAGTCAGTTTAATGGGGAGAAGGGAGGAACAGAGTAGAAAAACCCTACTCTCTGGTCTTAGGGAGTAGGTTTTTGACTCAGTCAGATTTGAAGGCCCTTCTTCTACCTCTGCCAGTCCATTCTCCTTCCTTCATTCTCCACATAATTAATGCAAATCCCCAGTCAAAGGAGAGGCAGAGCCCTTTTTCTACTATCTCCAAGCACCCGAGTTAGAACCTGGCTCTGCCCTCTTGGCTCTTCTGCTGCCTGAGAAGTGGGAGAGAGACAGTCTTCCTGTTCTGTGGTGTGTGATGGCGAAGCTGGTGGCCTAGAGCACTGCAGAAAACCTCATGATTGGGAATTTTTCCCTTCTTTCCTCTTGAAGTCTAAGACCAGATTCACCTATCATCTATCTATCTATCTATCTATCTATCTATCTATCTATCTATCTATCTATCTATCTATCTATCTATCTATCTATCTATCTATCTATCTATCTATCTATCATCTATCTACCTACCTACCTACCTACCTACCTACCTACCTACCTACCTACCTACCTACCTACCTACCGAGTGAGCTAGCTATCTCTTTGTCAGTCCATGGGTTGAACTCAAGGCCTGGGCACTGTATCTAGCACTCTACTACTTGAGCCATAGCACCAATTCTGGCTTTTTCTGTGTATGTGCTACTGAAGAATCAAAACCAGGGCTTCTTGCATGCTAAGCAAGCACTCTCTCACTAATCCACATTCCCAGCCTCCTCATCTTTTTCTTAATGGTAGTTTTTATGTAAGTATGCTACCAACTTATGTCCCCAAGTTTAATTTTCTGAATGCTGGTTATTTCTATGAACCCTGATCTTCTCTTCTCCTGCCTGATTTGTGACTGTTTTTATCTTGGCCTCATAATAAAATTTAAATAAGGGCTGCTGAGAGTTTAAGGATGAATCATATAAGGACACATGTCTGGAACCATGGAAGAGAAAAGCCATGGCCAGAAATGAAGAAAATGATGTGGTATGTGCAACAAGCATATCTGAAAAATAAATCAGTAAATAAAAGCAAAAGCAATACATATGATCTGTGTGCACTCAGGGAGGTAATATACACACATAAATAGGTAGGGTACTGGCACATAACTTGGCCTTCTCTTTTTGAATTTGTGTGGCCATCCCAGGGCTTAAACTCAGGACCCCATGCATTCCTCAGTTATTTTGCTCAAGGCTGAGGCTCTACCTCCACCACAGATCCACTTCCAGCCATCTGGTCATTAAGTGGATATAAAGTCAACCCAGGCATGCCTGGTCTGTCCTGTATCTCCTGCTCGGCTCTCTCAAAGTTGGAGTTCTGCCTTCTGGACCACTGCTCCTCTTCTGTTTTTCTGGTAGTTTATTGGACATAAGAGTCTCACAGACTTTCCTGCTCCGGCTGGCTTTGGATGGCGATCTCCTGAGGAGTCTTCAAGAGGCTTTCCTCACGGATTCGATGAGAAGCCACTACACACAAAACCTTAGTCTAAATCTTGGGAGGTACTAGCAAATCAGAAACATGAAGATGCTTCTAGTGTGTTCTAGATACTTAAGGTTAGAGACAAATACACTCATAACTATTAGATTATTTTATAGGCGAAAGGAGCAATGCAGACAGTACTAGGATCACTCCAGCTTTCAGTCCTCGAATCCTGAGACAGTAAATTCACTGCAGCTCAAAGCTAAGTGACAGAGCTAGCATGAACTGTAGGCCTTAGCTCCCAAATCCTATGACAATCATTTCCCACTTTTGGCTTCTAAACTGTGACCACAGGGGAAAATGAGGAGAGAAAATCCTTCTCAGAGAAAGCAGCTATAAACAACATTGGGTAGTTTACTTATAAATTCAAACTATTGGAACGACCCTTTGAAGAAATTAGGTTGTCCAGATTAAAACATGAAGAAGCAAAGAAAGTCAGGTGCCAGTGTCTGCTGACTATAATCCCAGCTCCTCAGGTGGATGAGATGTAGAGATTCTCAGTTTGAATCCAGCCCAGTTAGGAGAGTCCTTGAAATGCTTTTTCTAAATGACAACAGAAAAACCCAGAAGTGGGACTGTGACTCAAGGCTAATGAACTACCCTGGAGCAAAAGGAGATCAGGGACAACCCATAGACTCATAGTTGAACTCCAGGACCTGCCCCCCTAAAGGAGCCTTTACCTCCATGTCTTTGTGTATGGATGCATTCCCATTGGTGAAACACCAGAGTAGCTATTATGAATTGCACCAAGCTAGGAAATTTGTTCTCAATTCAGTGATTTCATAGCACAGAGACAGCTTTCATGACTGTGCATGTTCTGGGGATCCTATGAGTGGTCCTAGTGTAGCCTAAGAGATTCTCTGTACCCCAGGCCTGCTGGAAGAAGTCTCTCTCATTGGACAGGCAGACCAAAGGCCTCAGTCCTGTACAGCTGTGTAATGAACAACTCCATCCAGGCCAATTAGTGAGGATGAGTGTGTGCAGGCTCTGAATGCCAGGAGAAAAAGGCCTCTTTGTACCTCAAGCTATCTCTCTCCCCAGTGCTCTGTTTTGACAGGAAACCTTGATGTGTGCCACCTCCCTTGACAAGCCAAGTTTCCTGCACTTACTCTGCCTTAGGGAGACTATGTTCCCATGTTCGATACAGTGCTAAATGTAATTCAGGAGTCCTCCTGGAACACAATTATGGCGCTGAACCTAATAAAATGTTTCATTGCAGATGATGCTGGGGCTATGATGCCTCTCCTTGGTTTCCTGAAGCTTGGGAAATCCAAGCATATATCACAATACTTCCTGTCATATGGGGCTGGTGAAGATCATCAGGTTTTGAAATCTTTGACCTCTCCTTGTTGGATCCTGATTGGTTAGGTTTTGATTGTGAACACAAGGCCTGGGTTCTGGACATGAGCTCAGAACAGAACTCTATTGCTTGACCATTTTGTATTACAGCTTCACTTCTGCTTCTCTCTCTCTCTCTCTCTCTCTCTCTCTCTCTCTCTCTCTCTCTCTCTCTCTCTCTCTCTCTCTCTCTCTCTCTCTCTCTCTCTCTCTCTCTCTCTTTCTCTCTTTCTCTGGTGTGTGTGTGTGTGTGTGTGTGTGTGTGCGCGCGCGTGTGTGTGTGTGTGCATACACTAGTCCTGGAGCTTGAACTCAGAACATGAGCATTGTACTTAATTTCTCTTATAAAAATATAGCCCTTTCCCACTTGAGCCACAGAGCCAATTCAGGCTTTATTCTTGGAATGTTGTACTGAGTAATCAGGCCCAAGGTTACATATATGCAAAGCACTCTACACCTAAGGCACATTCACAGCCCTTTACTTCAGGTTTGTTAGTATGTTTCTGTCTTTTTGTTTTTGTTCTTGTCAGTTGCAGGAGTTGAAGTCTCGGCCCTGGGTGCTCTCCCTGAGTTCTTTAGCTCAAGTTTTGTGCCCTAACACTTTAGCCACAGAGCCATTTCAGGTTATTTGAGCCTCAATATTCTTGTCTGCATAATCATCTCAGTTGTGGAGCTCTTACAAGGACCAGATGAATGAATGCACCCTGTGAAGGACACAGCAAATGGCACTCTGAAGGACTCAGCACACAGCAATACGTGAAAAAATCAGCACCCAGCACCCAATGGGTAAATCTGCAGCAGTGTGGGGGAAGGGGGAGCTCACCGTGCTGGAAGACAAGAAAGTCAGATCTGTTCCCAGGGCCTGAACTCAAGTCTTAGCACTCATATATTTTAAGTACATGATTTAAATTTACATACACATGTTTACTGTATATTGCGGTTAGTGTAGATATTCATTTTGTGTTTTATTTATTATGTATATTAGTGAGTATGATTATGCATATAACGTTTTTTACATCAGATTACATAGGACATAGATTTGCCTGTGTATTAGACATCATTCCTGAGACCCCGGATTTTCACCAATTAGGAAAACAAGTGGGACAATTGGCTTCTTTCACCAGAATTAAGTTTTTGGCAGTTCTGTGATTTGAACTCCGTGCCTAGAAGGCCCACTTCATGAATGGGTCAATGTTAGTACACCAGTCTGATGCAAGTGAAGTTGTTGGACAAATTTGTGGACCTGAGATCAAGCCCTAGGATTAGCCAACATATAAACAAATAGATGTGTAGATGCAGTGTGTGTGTGTAATTACATATGTATATGCAGCTATAAATGTATACAGAGACAGACATTTATGTAGATTCTAGTACATAACTATATAAAGTGATATCTATATCTGATTTTCATATATTCTATTACTACCAATTATTTGATCTAAAATTATGCCTTCATTAATTGATCACAGTAGAAGACTTAATAAAGTACTAAATTAATTAGTGACTTGAATTTATTGCATACAATCTTATACTAGAATGACTAGCTAATTATTAATTCAATTAGTACAATTCAAACATTCTATTAGTGTTCCTACACATAGGAACATAGGATCTTCAGCAGTGTTTAGGTGCCAGTCCCAGTATCCATCTCAGGGCCTAGGTGTGTGGGTTAGGCTCAGGCTTCACTGACAGCCTACCAGCCTTCAGCCATGCTAGGTCACATTCAATTTTCAAGAGGAGTCATTGAGACCCAGGATGGTCAATTGCAAAGGAAACAAAGGTAAAACGGTTGTGTACAACTTGCTGTTTATTTCCCTCCTCCATTTGTCTTGGTTTGATGTGTTTTGTTTTGTTTTGCCGCCAGTGCCAGGAGTTGAATTGGGTCCTAGGATCCCTGGATCATCTGTGGGTGTAAAAGCTGCACCCCAGCCTAGGGTAATCATGGTTTAAGACACAATAAAATGCTTCCTTGAGCAAAAAGAGCTCAGGGAAAATGTCTAGGCTAACAGTTCAAGCCTCAAGACCAAAGCCAGTAACTACATGTGTCTGTGTATGTATGCATGTATTTCTACCGGTGAACATCCAGAGTTGCTATGTTGAAAGGCACCCAGATAGGAAATTTGTTTGAATAGAATTATTTCATTGCATAGAGAATTCATTCAAGTCAATGCTGGTTCTGGGGCTCCCCCTCACTGTTCCCAGTGTAGCCTGAGCATTTCCCTACACCCCAGGCTGCTGGAGGAAGTCTGCCTCATTGTTGGAACAGGCAGACATAAAGCCTCACTCCTGTACAACTGTGTAACAAACAATTCATCTGGGGCAATTAGTGTGGGCAGACTCTGAATGCCAGGAGAAAAAAGGCCACTTTGTACCCCAAGCTCTTTCCCCAGTGCTCTTTTTGACAAGAAGCCCTCATTTGTGCTGCCTCTCAGGTCAGGCCAAGTTCCCTGTACTTATCCTGTCTTTGTTAGACTATGTCCCAGTGTTGAAACAAACTGCTACAATTAATTCAAGAGTCCTTCTGGCAGACAACTGAGAGCTGAACCTAATGAAATGATTCATTATTGGCAATGGTATTTCCCTAGGTTTCCGGAAGCTTGCTAAATATAAGCTTATGTGTAATATCAGAGTGCTTCCTGTCATGTAGGGTTGGTGAAGCTCATCAGGATTTGAAACCTTTGACCTCTCCTAGTTAGGGCCTAGGTGGCTAGGTTTCGTGATTGAAAACAGGACCAGAGTGCTGACCCTGAGCTCAGAGCAGAAGCTCTTTGCTTTACCATTTGGTGTCACAGCTTCATGTCTGGTCTGTGTGTGTGTGTGTGTGTGTGTGTGTGTGTGTGTGTGTGTGTGTGTGTGTGTGTGTGTTGTATTTGTGTGTGCACATGTGCACACGCATGCATGCACCCATGCACCCGTCCTGGAGCTTGAACTCAGGACCTGAGCACTGTTCCAGTTTCACCTGTACAAGGATAACACTCTACCACTTGAGCCACAGAACCACTTCAGGCTTTTTTTCTAGTGATGTGATACTTTGGATTCAAACCCAGTGTTTCTTATATGCAAAGCATGCTTCCCCTAAGATCCATTCCCTGCATTCTACTTCAGGTTTCTTGCTTTCTTTTCTTGTAAGTTGGAGGAGTTGAAGTCTGAGCCTGGTTGCTGTCTCTGAGTTCTTGAGCTCAAGCTCTACCACTTGAGCTACAGCGCCCCTTCAGGCTATCTGGTGGTTCACTGGAGATAACCATCTCAAGGAATTTCCTGCCCAGGCTAGCTTTGGACCATTATCCCCAGCTCTCAGGCTCCTGAGTAGCTAGGATGACAGGCCCGAGTCAGTGACACCCTACTTCCACTTCAAGTTGCTAAATAATGAGAAGGATATAAGTCTCAGGACCTTTTGTGTCTGGGATAGTTTTGAACCAAGATTGTCTGATCTGAGCTTCCTGAGTAGGCAGGATGACAGACCTCAGCTACAGATGCCTAGGGTCCTTGGCTACACCTCATAGGGCACTAGCGTGGAACAGGATAGAGAGCCTCAGGCAGAAGGTACAACATGGGTAAAGGTCATGAGGTGTGGTGTAGAGCAAGTGGTGTGGGTGGAATGAATGTTCTGTGGCTTCAGACAAATCTGGCAGGACATTCGAGTCTGGGTCAAGGTTTGTATTTGAGTCACAGGTAGGGAAGAGGATGGGGTCCCAGAATGAGGCCCAGGAGGAAGATTAGCTTGACTTTTCACCATGGACCCCAGCCATTTCTTGTGGCTAGAAGCCTATTTTTCACAGCTCCTGACATTCAGGCATCCTTTGCATTGAGGAGTAAGGGCAAATGTAGGGAAGAACTCTTGCTTTAAAAAAAGCTTCTGGCCCAATGCCAACAGTGGCTCAACACCTGTAAATCCTAGCTACTCAGGAGACTGGGTTCAGAGATCATGGATCAAAACCAGCTTAGTGAGACTTAGTGAGACTCTTCTTGCCAGTGAACTACCCAAACCCAGAAATTGTGCTATGACTCAAGTGGTAGAGTGCCAACCTTGAGGGAAAAAGTTAGGAGACCAGAGCCCAGGCCTGAATTCAAGGCCAGTACTGGCACAGAAAAAATAAAGAAAAGCTTTCAGGAGCTCCTTGTCCACTGTTGTGAAAGGCCAGATCACCAGGTACTGGTGGCTCATGCTTGTCCTCCTAGCTCCTCAGGAGGCTGACATGTGACGATCACCGTTCAAAGCCAGCCAAGGAGGATAGTCCGGGGAATTCTGAAACTCCAGAAAACTGGAAGTGGCCCTCTGGCTCAAGTGGTAAGCTGAAGCTAGGTGACAACGCCCTGGCCCACAGTTCAAGCCCTATGACCAACACCTGGCCTGCTTGGATCTCACTTTGTGCCTCTAAGCAGAGTATTTTCCAGTGGACCCCTGAGTTTCTCCCAATGTCTAGGTATCCTACAAGTCTTGAGAGCAGCCCATTTGGAGGCCTTTGCCTACAGATCGAGCCACATTGTCAGAGAAGTGTCCAGCCTTGGGGCATGGAGGTCATCGTCTGGCTCATCAGAATGGAATCTGTCATGGGTACAGTGTGGGTCTGAGCAGTAAATCAATGTCTCTGGACCAGGAGGGGCAGAAGATCACATGGCAGGTAAAGCCTACTCACGTAGGTATCACAAGAGTGCAAATCTGTCAGCACACTTCCAGTGCGTGTTGAGTTGGGCTCATGAAAGTCTTGTGGGTTCAGGAATCCACAGCCGGCTGCCTGGTGCTTGTAGCATTCACTATCCCTGGAGTTACAGGGCTCACCAGTGCTTGGGGTCCAGTGAAGGCCTTCAGTCGTGGGCTGACTACAAAAGAGCATCCATAATGTCCTTTCCCTTGGTCCTGTGGCCCTGTGCACGGATGGAGGAGCAGGTTCTATGGAACTTACTGCCATGGCCCAGACACAGTCAGGGGCTGCTGGGAGCTGAAGTGTACTGTATTTCAAGTGGTAGAGCACAAACCTTGTGCAAACAAGCTAAAGAATACCACATAGGCTCTGAGTTCAAGCCTCGGTAAACAACAAACACACACACGCAAACACACACGCAAATACACACACACATGCACACACATACACACACTCATGCACAAAAAAGCACACACAACATCCTTAGCAGTTCCCAATGGCTCATCCCAGCAATCTTAGCTACTTAAGATGCTGAGCTCATGGGATGGCAGCTTGAAGCCAGCCCGGGCAGGAAAGTATGTAAGACTCTTCACTCCAGTGAACTACTAAAAAGATGAAAGGTGAGCCATGGTTCAAGTGGTAGAGTGTTAGCTTTGAGCAAAGGCAGCTCAGGGACAGTGCGTAGGCCCTGAGTTCCAGCTCTAAGATTTTTTTTTAGACACCCTTTGCCTCCACCCCCTCCCCAATCAGGCCATAAATCCAGATTTTGGTCACTTCCACTTCTGCCACTTTCATAGCACTGCCACAAGTGACCAGTGTGTGGCCACACTGGATTAAGAGAACTTTCAACAAGAGGGGCATAGCCAGGTCAAGGCTAATGCCCCAGAACATTGAGGTATTGGCCATACCAGTCTCTCATGCCCCAGTTCCCTGGACTTAGAATCTAAAGTCTGTGTCTCTGTATTCTGGACATCCAGAATTGTCTAGAAGGACCTGAGAGGCCAAGCTGGGGCAGGAAGATAGACTTTCCTGCGACAAGTTACGTTGACATTTCCTAGACACCAATGGATACTCCAAACCACTTTGGTCTCATCTCCCATGTAGCCCCGGACCCTCCTTGCTTGGGAAGCCTTCAGTCAGCTATCAATTTCAAGTTGGCTAGAGCCACCAGAAACCCCCTTTCCTCCACTTCACTGCCAGCTTGAAGGGAGGGATGTGCAGCCAGAGGCCCAACTGAGAAAAAATCAAGATATCGCATGACTAAGGACCCCCAGAGGCAGGGGAGACCCTATGCCAGTAGGCCCAGCTGGCCCAGAATCCCCTGGAGGTGCCCAAAGATTTGGACAGGCCAGACTTTGGTCCCAAAATAAAGCTGAAATGCAGGCCTCTGCCAATTTAGGACTCATTGTTGACCTTGATAGGGGGCTAAAGTACAAGTTTGGCATGGAGGAGGAGCACTATCCAAGGCAGAAAGAGTCAAACAGGCACCCAGGAAGTGCACAGAGTAAGAAGAGGGAAAATACACACACACCCACATACACACACACATAAGTAGCCCAATGCCTCAGCAGTCCCTGAGCACTCTGAACATCCCACCCCCAAGAAGATGTCACTACTATCCTCAGACCAACTGTAGACAAAACTCATGGCCTCTCACACATCTGGAATGGCTCATAACAGAGGTTGGAATTTCCTAAAAGTACACACCACTATGCAGAAAACTCATCTACCTTATTTTTGGTTGTCTGTCATGGAGTTTGAACTCTGGGCCTGTGCACAATCCCTCAGCTCTTCAGCTGAAGGTGGGCACTCTACCACTGGAGCCACAGTGCCACTTCTGGCTTTCTGGTGGTTCACTGGAGATAAAGTCTCACAGGTTTTCCTTCCCAAGCTGGCTTTGATCTCAGATCTCAGCCTCCTGAGTATCTAGGATGACACAGTGTGAGCCACCAGTGTCGCCTGGCTTCAACCACCTTCTTAGCCCCAGGGGAAACCCAACTCGTCAGGCCACAAACCACATGCAATCCTTCACTTCAGACTTTGACACCAGCATTCAAAACCATTCTTCCATGGATGGAGAGCATATAATTGACACTAACATCCCACCCGTACTCCCATTCACCCACTCTCTGCCTGCCACAGGCCACGACCTATGGAGTTCTTGGTAAGACACCACCCACCCTACTGTGGTTTCACACTGGGGCAAATCTGGGTAGTTCTTAGAAATGTCTGTACAGTGAGGCCAGCAGCTGGTCTCCCAAACACAGCAACCCCACTACTTCAACATCTCTTGCAAGCAAGGAAGGGGTGTCTTTCTTTCTTCCTTCCTTTCTATGATTTTTGGTTGAGGGGCATGGACTCAGAGCTTGGGTACTGTCCTTGAATTCTAATTTTCCTTAAAGCCAGTGGTCTACCACTTGAACCACAGTACCACTGCCAGTTGCAGATTGGAGTTGAGGCTCTCCTGGGACTTTCCTGTCTGGTCTGGGAAATGAGGTCCTCTGGATCTCAGCCTCCCAAGTGGCCAGGATGACAGGCGTGGGATGACAGGTGTGAGCCACCTGCACACTGCTTAAGGTGTCTCATCCTTCAGAATTTCCAGCTATTCCTCCTCTAGACGCTACCACCTAAACACCCCTCTACCTCCCTCAGGGACAACAAAGGGAGGCTCAGAATCTGGGTGGGACCATGGGCATTAAAGGCCCCCCTCCACATCACTAACATTCTCTAAGCTCCCATTTGCCTCCTATGGATGGCCTGGTCATCCAGGGCAGATCAGACCCACTAGGAGTTCTGGGGCCTTCCCTGTATCCCCCTGCGCTACCCAACCAGTACCTGACAATTTCTGGGGCCAGCTGTTCCATGTCCCATTGGAAGACGTTGGGAGGGTTGCTGATAATGGGTCTACGAGTGTCCAGGGCAGAAGGAGTGTCCATCTCCCTTCTGTCAAAGAAGGAAACACAAAGCATGGATGATCTATTAAGAACTACAGGGCATAGCTATCCACCGGTTACCAAGGTCCCTTGGAGAGCTGTTTTATGTTGACAGTCCTTGGGCTTGGCCTTGGGGCCTGGGTGGTATCTCCGAGTTTCTTTGGCTCCATGTAAGCACTTCCACCTGAGCCATGGTGCCACTTCTGACATTTTCTGTGTATGCAGGACCTAGGAATCAAACCTGGGGTTTCCTGCATGCTAGCCAAGCTGTCTACCTCTAAAACACAATCCAAGCCCTATATAGTTGTTCTCCTGTGACCCATCAGGCCTGTCTCCAGACAGTCTTGCACATCTCTACCGAGTTTCTCACCAACAGTCCTGGCTGGAAATGAACACGCTCTGCTATGTTGTCCATCATCTGTGGCAACTTTGCTCTCTGTGCTTCCTGTCAGCTCCTCCGTGTTAAATAAGTCCCCCTTTTCAAGTGATGCCTCTAAGAAGCCCGTTCTGATCACATTGGCAGAGCTGGAACCTCTCTGCTCTGCAGGCTTCTGGCCTTATCACGCCCTGCCTTCTGTCCAGTGTGGGTTGAGAATGCACAAAGGGGAAGGCCTGGCTTCCACCACCGGATTTCTGAAGGAACTGATACACCACCCAGGGACAGGTGTTGTACCACACTCCAAGATAGGGCCCTCTAAGCTTGGGCAGTCTGTGGGCAACAAGACGGGGCCATTTCTTTGTGTGGGGTTGAGCTCAGAATCTGGGAGCTGTCTCTGACTTTTTGGGCTCAAGGCTGGTGCTCTACCACTTGAGCCACAGCTCCATTTCAGGCTTTTTGGTGGTTCCATGGAGAGTAGAGTCTCACAGTCTTTCCAGCTTATGGCTGGCTTCAAACTGTGATCCTCAGATCTCAGCCTCCCGAGTAGATAGGATGACAGGTGTGAGCCTTAGCCCCGGGTGACGGGCACCAAAGCCTTTTTTTTTTTTGCTCCCGTTTCAACTAGCAAGCCGAAGTTAAAACAATCAGTTACAGGGGATCAAGATCCTTTCCTAGGTCAGTTAATCCAAGGAGATAAAGTGTCTTTGGAAAAGGCTAGTCTGAGTAGGCCTAGTCGTGTGGGGGTGTGTTGGTGTGGGTGTGTGGGAGTGTGTCGGGGATACCTACCCCCATCTCTCTGGTACCTCATCTTTCCAGCAGGGAGTGCATCCAGGATAGTCACCCCAAGGAAGAAGAATGGGGGAGGGTACCTAAGGTCACATTCAGGGGGATGATCCCAATTATGTCCTCTAACCGAACCTGGACAGATAAAGGAGAGAAAGAGAAGTTTTGAGAAATATCAAGGGAAGCCCCTTACCTTTGGCTACAAGTACCAGCGAGAAGACTGAATCCATCTGTCTTGGTCGTCAGATAAAAGGTGTACACTGTTCATTTATTTTATTATTATTTTGTGAGTCCTAGGGCTTGGATTCAGGTTATCTCTGAGCTTCTTTTGTTCAAGACTGAGGCTCTACTACTTGAGCCACAGCAACAAATCTGGCTTTTTTGTGTGTGGGTTTGGAGGGGGAGGTGGTTCATGGGAGATAAGAATCTCATGGACTCTCATGCCCGGGCTGGCTCTGAGTCACGACCATCAGACCTCAGCTTACCAATAGCCAGGATGATGGTCAGAAGCCACCAGCTCCTGACCACCACCATCCATTTATAATCCCTTAGGCCCAGGGCTGAGCCATCCATATTACACCGCATTGTTGGGAGTGGGAAGCAGACATGAATGGGTTTGATACTTTAACAGCCTTCCTATCTTTGAGCATTGTTCCGGGTCAGTCTGATGGTGGCTTCCTCCTTATCCACAGCAATGACTTGGCTCTGTCACAAGAACAAATGTCCCCTGGGACGTTTCAGGTCTAGGGTCTTTCCTCTGCACTCCGTTTCCCTAACCGAAATGACACACCCTAGCAAAGAATAGTAGACACTGAATGTTTTCATTGTTTTATACCAGGGTCTGGCCAGATAGGTGAGGGTGAGGGTTAGAGGCCCGGGATCGTGCTGAGCAGGGGGACAATGCCTCCTCATCTAATTTCCTTCAATGGTCTATCAGAGTGATTTGGGGAAGGACTCATGGGATGGATAATGAACAACCATCACGGTCTAGCCAGGGCACAGAGGGGCTTACCTCATGAATCTGCTTCAACAGGCTAACTGACACACCTCCTGACCCACAGCTCACATCCAGAATGAGAGGGCCAGCTTGGGTTCCAGCCAGATAGGGATGCTGGGCCACCTCCTCCAGCACCCATTCAACCAGTTCCTGTGTGAGAGAAAGACAGAGAGAGAAAGAAGGCCAAAATTACACTTATGCCAGGTGCCGGTGGCTCAGGCCTATAATCCTAACTACAGAGGAGGCTGAGATATGAAGATCATGGTTCATAGCTGGCCCAGGTAGGAATGTCTGTGAGATTCTTATCCTCAAAGAACCACCAGAAAACCGGAAGTGATGCTTTGGCTCATGTGGTAGAGCGCTATCCTTGATCTGAGGAGCTTGGGTACACTGCCCTGGCCCAGAGTTCAAACCCCATGACTGACAAGCAGTGGACTTCCCACCATAAGAAGTGGACTGCATAGCACCCACTGTCCTAGTGTCCTAGAGAGCATGGCAGAGAAGTCTGGCTGAGCTTCCTGTGTGCTGAGGGTCACGAGTAGATCACCCGACTTCTCCATGCCTCATTTTCCCCAGCTGCAAAACTGAATAGTGTGAAGGATCCCCTTTATCATGGAGATAGGGTAATGATGAAAAAGAACCATGTTTAGTTTCATTATCCCACACCTATTGCATGATTAGGAGCGGACGCCATCTGCCACATCACCTCCTGCTGAGTCTCCCTGAGAGATCATGCCAGGCAAAGCATAAGCTTCATGTAAACATGCATGCAGGAAGGGGGTGTTGGTTCAAGGCTTCTTATACACTTGGCTGCACCTTAATTGCCTCTACCTTTATTCTTACTATATTCTTCTTGGCTGTACATTTGTTGTCTTTATTCTTGATTTGGCTATTTTTCTATTGATCCACGAACAGAGCATGTTGTTTCTTTCCAGTCCAATAGAGACGGCTTCTCTAAATAATAAAGACTAGGACCAAAGTTTAGATGTGGTCAATTCCCCAATCAATATATCATCTGATGAGACGTTGCCTCCAGAAACTCCTGCATCTTCAAAAGCAGTTTTGCGGCTCCCTTATAGTAAATATAGAATTTTAAAATTTCCAGATATGTTACAATAGGAAGAATTAATGAATTAAACTAAACCAGAAGGAGTTATATCAAAAGTACAGAAAGTTATAGAAAAAGGGATCTCTGATAATAAAAGGAAAAGAAAGATTCCCACAACAGTTATGACTAAGTTTGGTCCAGCTTACATTATAGGGAATATATGGTGGTTTCCCACCTCTTTCATTTGGAAATATGATGGCTGACTTATTAACTACGAGAAACCATCATGCTTTATTTGTAATTAATCACCTTAATACTAATGAACAAAATCTTACACTTATGCAAATACATTGGAGCGAAATTGGATTTAAAGTTCAGCCAAAAGTTAAAAGGAAAGATTTGCTCACAGGCACCTGCAAAGGGCCTGATGAATTTAATCACCTCGGGATGAGGGTATACATGTATGTTTCCACAGGATGCCGAGTCACCCATCTGGAATCTCAACCGACTCGTGTGCCCCTACAAAAATAAGAGAAACCCAGGGGGAAAAAACCAGAAGATGCAAATGAAGAAAGCGATGCAAAAGCACAAAGTCTTCATCTTTCTCCTCAACAGGCAAGACAACAAAAGAAGCCCAACCACCAACGTGGGAACAAATTAAGAAGCTCACCCATTCTGCAGAGGAGGTTGTGGTTTCTACAGGAAACACTATCACTGTTGAAAATATGTTTCTTGCTATGCTTTCCATTATTGCTGTGCAGGCAGTGTCTGTTTCAGGAGAACAATACTGGGCATATGTTCCTAATCCTCCTCTTCTACATCCCGTGGGATGGGGGGGGGGATGATGATATAATACAAGTAATGTCAAACAATAGTGACCTGCTAGGGGGTTTGGAAGACTATTCTAATTCTCATATGACTTCTCAAACAATTAATTATGAATGAATGACAGATACCACTCCAATTTGCATAACGCTATCAGTAGAAAATCTCCCTGAGTGTTTGCCTATAAACTATAGAACTTTTTTGACTGATGCCCTTGATCAATCCAATGATAAAAAGTTCAAAAAAAAAGATTGATGTGGAAAATTGGCATGATGACATTAGGCTTTCATACTTATAATGAATCCTTTTTTCATTGCAAGAGGAATATACATTTAGATAACTGCCAACAAAAATATCATGAAAAGAATCAGTTTGGGGATGCATTAATTACCTCACCAAAATGCTGGGAATGTGGATTTCAAAAGGCCTCTTTTTTACAACCCTATGGGGCACCAGATAGTATTTTTTTTATTTTTTCCATTGCTAACCCTGATTATGATTATGCCTCCTACTTAAAACATAATTCATGAAAGTTTAATGGCTATGCTCCTGATACTCATGGGGAACCCCTGAAAAGATGGCTCACTCCATGGTGGGTGGCTTCCATTTTGGCGAGTCACTCTCCCTTTCACAATAAAACTGGCATTCAGCTGGATTTGTTCAGACTGTTTGCAGCAACAAACATGATTTTACCGAAAAAGCCCAAAGAAACTAAGAGTACTGCAATTGAGGTAAGAGCATGTGTGGGTTATCCTATGGGAATTTTAGCTGGAAAACTAGATAATTTAATCATTATTAATCAAGGAAAATCTTATTATATTAGTTGTAAGGATTGTATTTTTACTAATTTTCTTACTTCTTCTCTGGATAAAACATATTCTGTAATTTTAAATTTAAAAAGACCTTTGTATGTAATGTTATGTGTAGATCTATGAAATGACCCTTGGTTTAAAAATTCCGCTTTACAAATGCTGAAAACTCTGGATATTATGTTGCAGCCCAAACGCTTTGTTGCGGCCTTGATTTTAGGAATAAGTGCTTAAATAACAATAATTAGCTCTTTAGCGATTTCTACAGCAGCCTTAGTAAATGAAGTAAACACTGCTCATTTTGTTACTGATTTAAGCAAAAATATTTCATTAGCCCTAGCAAAAAAATAAATTATAGATAAAATGTTAGAAATGAAAATAAATGCTCTGGAGGAAGTGGTTCTGGTTATAGGTCAGGAAGTTCAAAATTTAAAAACACAACTCTCAGTTAAATGTCATGCTAGTTTTAAATATATCTGTGTTACTGCTCTAAAATATAACTTTTCTTTTAATTGGAATGCCACCAAAAATCATTTGTTAGGAGTTTGGAGAGATAAAGATATCTCTCATGTTATGGAGGCTTTACAGGACAAAATTACAGCAGTTAGTAAATCTCATTTAGATGTAAAAAAATTACAATCTTTGGCAGCATTATTTAAGCAAATCCTGGAGGCCCTCAATCCTCTGGATTGGATTCATGTAATAATTATAATTGCCATTGTCAGATCAATTCTCCCAATTCTTATTCTTATATTTCCAGTCATTTTCCGGATGATCTTTAGATTTGTCTCTTCTGTGCACCAAGACATTCATGAGTTTCAATTAAAAAATAAAAAAGGAAGAAATTCCATGACCTCTGACTCTGTTGAAAAAAAATTATGAAGGAATTAGCCTAACTCCAAATACGCCCCATTTTACTGCCAGAGCTGGGATTTGAACTCAGGTCTGGGTAACTCTGTTGCACTGTGGGAGAAGGGGAAGATCACCATCCTTGAAGACTACACATTCAGGCCTGCTCCCAATACCTGAATTGAAGCCCAACACTGGCAAAAATCAGATGCCCACCTATTTTACACATAGGATCTCTATTTACATACATATGTGGAATTCATCATGCTTTCAGTTTAGTTATTTATTTTATTGTATCTTAGTCAGAGATGCATTTTGTATTTTATTGAGTATGATGATAGATATAAATGTGATGACATGCATGACAACCTATTCCTATGTCTATAGAGTTGCCTATGCCTTGTCCATCTTAAATGACACCCAGGACTTTCACAGGACTGGAAATCAGGTGAACTGCTGTACTGCTCACATCAGGATTCATGTTTTGACAGTGTTGTTATTTGAACTCAGAACCTAGCAGGCCCAATTGGTGAAAGGGTCAAGGTGAGGACACTGGCCTGTGAGCAACTGAGGAGCTAGACCGTTTCGAGGACGTGACACTGAGCACCAGGGAGGGCCCTGATGGGCATAAATTCATAGTTTAAACATAGGATATCTATTATTATATATGTGTGGACAGCATCTTGCATTCGGTGCACTTTTCCTTAATTTGTGTCTAATTCATGAAGATATTGTGTGTTTTACTGAATATGGTGACAGGTATAACTGTGTTGACATGGATGTCAACCTGTTCCCATGGATATAGAGTTGCCTATATAGTATGTACCATTCCTAGCTGAGAAGCAGGACTTTCACAGTACAGGAAAAGAGGAGGATCACTTGGCTTCTCACATCAGTATTCATCTTTTGACAGTGCTGGGATTTGAACTCAAGGCCTAGCAAACCCATGTGATGAATGGGTCATGTGAGTACACCAGCCTGTGGGCCAAAAGAAGGTTAGGTCTATTCCGGGACCTGAGATCAAGCCCTGCCTGGGCTGGCTTTGAACAGAGATCCTCAGATCTCAGCCTCACGAGTAGATAGGATTACAGGCATGAGCCACTGGCGCCCAGCACTAATATGATTTCTATGTACTCCTTTTCATGTGCCTGGCACAAGTCTGTTTCATGTACTCATCACTGGTCACCTAGTCTTAAACAACTTTTTACAAAGTATGTTTTTTCCCCCATAGTGTTTTCATATTGGTCCTCTCCATCAACAAATTACTGTTCCTTGTAAGTGTGCAGAGGGAAGAGCTCAGACACAAATTATAGTATCATTATTTACTCACTACATTGACTTTTGGCCTTACATTCTCATCTATAAATGGATGTAATCTACCAGAAATATTGAAGAATACTTTGCTTCCTCCTAGAGCAATTAAAAAGAAAAGTAGAGTCCTTACATTTTCCACCTTAGCTTACAAATAAGGAAAGAGTCAAATTCAGTTTGTTGGTATAAAGTCACAAATTGCTTCATGCAGAAATAAAAATAAAGGTTACCTCCTGGCTCTAAGGGTTGTGTCCTTTTAAGGCAACTACAGATATGTAAGTGGTATTATGTAAATTGGGTCATGTGTCCACATTTGTATTGAAGAACATACTCAACATATCATTGGAAAACATTGGTTATAGAATAGTATTTATATGAGAACGTTACTTGAACTAATGACACTAAGTTGAAAACTAATCTTATTCCATCAAAATTTTCTTATTGCTTTATGTGCTGCCAAGTGTTCTTCATAAATTTACACATAGATTTTCTTCAGTGAACTGGATAGAAACTAAAACTGACTAAGGATTTCTGCCTAATGAGTGAAGCATGCTTGAGGCTTGTGTTGTTATCTTCTAGGGATATATATCTAAGCTACTGGCTATGTGTGTGGTGAAAGGCTTTCTCCTAAGTTCCCAAGACTAGAACAAAGAAGATCATTTGATAACAAAGCACACACCTTATTATATTTTATCTATGTGGGATAATAAACATGTGAAAATAAACGATTTTATTTATAAGAAAACAATACCACCAAGAAAAGTGAGTATACATTAGAGAGACTGCAAGAACAACCTTAGGGATTTACTGTCTCACCTGATTATGTGATTATTATTTCTTGATATTGAAACTCTCCTTTTGTTATTCTTATTGTATATAATCCAACACTGTTTATTATTATGTATTCAATGTGGGAAATCTAAATTCAAAGATGTCTAAAAATTTTTCTTTTTCAATCATAACATTGCCATTATCAAGGTCACTCTGGTCATCATCATCTTCAACAAATTATTATTAGCATCATAAGTGCTAATTATTGAAAGTCTGGTATGTGTCTATGATTTTGTATTATTTGTATTTTAATAATTTTAATATTACGACTGTTCATGCATCCATGTTAAATTTTTGAATAAATAAAGAAACAAAAACAAAACTAAACCATAACAGGTAGCTTGATTATGTGATTATAACAAATTATTGAACAGATTTTTGAAGCATTGCCCATTTCTAACCAATATGAATTAACTTCCCTTCTCCCTGTCATTACACACAAATACTTAAGGGTTTTAACAGAATTTTTTCAAGTAATATACTATAAATATTACTACTGCATCATGTGTATGTCTAAAATTACTTTGAAAATAATATATCCTACTTTCTATTGAAATATTAGTCATTTTACTCTAGGAAACATTTGGAAAAATAGACTATATCTTTGAAATGAAAAGGGTAAAAAATAGTAGCATAAAAGTTTTAGAGGGAGTGTATATATTCAGAAATATATATGTGTGTGTGTATAAATTTTGTATGTAGAAAGTCATACATTTTTAGAGGGAATTTGTCGTCATATATATATATATAAATTTATGTATAGAATTATGTGCATTATAGTGAAACAAACATCTTAAAATGTAATTAAAATAAAAAAAATCATCAAACCAAGTGCCGGTAACTCACGCCTATAATTCTAGCTCCTTTGGTGGCTGAGATCTAACAATTGTTTTCACATCTAGCCCAAACAGAAAAGTACATGTTAGATTCTTATTCTCCAATTAACCTTTCAAAAACAGAAATTATCCCTGTGCTTCAAGTTGTACAGTGCTGGCCTTGAGCACAAAAAAAGCTTAGGGACAATGCCCAGGACTTGTAAACAACAACAACAACAACATGTCTCACATTAATTTCACAAAAGCATTTTTTAACTGCTGTGATCATTTCTTAGAAACATGAATATATGCCCTTGGAAATTTTTAAGTAAAAATATAGAATATTTATGTCTATGTTAAACACATGACTATTTAGATTGTTTAAGATATTTAGGTAATGATTAGGAATTAAGTATAATGATAGGTAGGGAATAATTGGGACTGGTCTTTTATTCTGTTTTATGATAGTGATAAAATGATACCTCTAATGATTATATAAAATTACTCTTGCTTGGTATTTGAATTATAATAAGTGATAAACATTTTTTGAAGTTTTTTTTAATTGTAAAAATACTGTACCAAGGGGTTATGATTACATGGGCAAGGTAATGAGTATATTTCTTTTCAAGCATTGTTGTCTCCTCCTTTGTTTCCTCTTCCCATCCCTTTCACCTCCCCCCCACACTGATCCCCACTCCCTCCCTCCCCCATTCCCAGGCCAAAGTTGTAACATTCGTTTTTCGACATAACAAAAAATAACTTCAGTTTTCACTGTATTTTATATTGGTATAATTTGTAGAGGGTTAGGGAATAAACAAATTGTTTTAATAGGAATACAGGTGGAACCATTGCAACAATGAAATGTACAAGTCGTTATGTTGAAAAATGAACTTTACAACTTTGGGGGGGGGGAGAGGATTGGGTAAAGGGAGTCTGGGAAGTGATGGGAGGCGGAAACAAAGGAGGAGTCAACAATGCTTGATAAGAAATGTACTCATTATCTTGTCTATGTAATTGTAAACCAACTGTACTGCATTTTCACAATAAAAAAAATACCTCTCAGTCCTATCTCTCAACATCACAGGATTTAACTCTCCAATTAAGAGACATAGACTGTCTAGTTGGAATAAAAGCAAAATCCTTCTATCTGCAGCCTTCAGGAGTCACATCTTGCCCATAAAAAAAAAACACATTTTGAAAGTGAAAGACTGGAACATAATCGACCAAGTAAATGACCCCCATAAACACGTGGGATTTGCAATGCTAATATCAGATAAAATAGACTTCAAATTAAAATTCGTGAGAAGAGAAAAAGAAGGTCGCTACATACTAATTAAGGGATCGGTCCTTCAGGAAAATATTACAATTCTAAATATCTATTTGTCAAACAATGGAGCATGCAAATTTATCCAAGAAACACTACTTTCCCTCAAAGCTCACATAGATCCAAAGAAATTAATTGTTGGGGACTCTAACACACCACTATCCCCACTAGATATATCAACTCGGCAAAAACTCAGTAAACTGCAGATCTAAACAACTGCAAGGATCAACTAGATTTAATAGACATCTAACAAATATTTCACCCAGCAGTATCAGAATACACCTTTGTCTCAGCAGCATATAGAACATTTTCAAAAACTGACCACACTTTAGGTCACAAAACAAAAGTCCAAATTCAGAAACATTGACGTTATACCTTGCATTCTCTCAGACCACAGGAAATAAAATTAGAATTCAGCGCCAAAAGCCACCAAAGAAATCCTGTAACACATGGATGCTGAACAACACACTGTTGAATCAGGAGTAAGTCATGTAACAGATTAGAAAGGAAATTAAAGTGTTCATGATATTCAACAAAAACAAGCACACAAATTACCAGTTCCTCTGGGACACAGAAAAGTCAGTACTCAGAGGCAAGTTGGAGATATATGAAACCAACAATTTAATGAGATATCAGCACCTCCTTGAAAAAGAGCAGCAAGATAAACACCAACCCAGTAGATGGAAAGAAATAATTAAAATTAAATGAGAATTAAATGAATTAGATTCCAAAAAAAAAAAAAACATAGAAAGAATCAACAAAACAAAGAGTTGGTTCTTCGAAAACATTAACAAAATTGACAGATCCTTAACAAATCTTATCAGAAAAAGAAAACTCACCCAAATAAATAAACTCAGAGATGAGAATGGAAACATCACCAGAGAAACAACCAAGATTCAGAACTTTATAAGGGAATATTTTTAAAAACTATGCTAATAAGTTTGAGAACAAGGCAAAAATGAACCTTTTCATAGCAAATATCGACATGCAGCTGAAACTAAACCAAGATGAGTTAAACGATTTTAACAGGCCCATATCAAGCATTAAGATAGAAACAGCAATAAGAGAAGTCCTATCTAAAAAAAGCCCA